>NW_025920125.1:464206-764206 GCF_902686445.1 Sciurus carolinensis | reverse complement strand
CAACATCATCATCGAAACTCTAGGCAGAGCAATTAGAAAAACCAAAGAAATTAAAGGAATATGAATAGGAAAAGAAGAACTCAAACTATCCCTGTCCACTGATGACATGATTATATACTTAGAGGAACCCAGGAATTCCACCTGAAAACTTTTAGAACTCATAAGTGAATTCAGTAAAGTAGCAGGTTACAAGATCAGTGCTCATAAATCCGATGCATTTTTATATATAAGTGATGAATCTTCAGAAAGAGAAGTTAGGGAAACTACTCCATTCACAATAGCATCAAAAAAAAAATAAAACACTTGGGAATCAATCTCACAAAAGAGGTGAAAGATCTCTACAATGAGAACTACAGAACACAAAATAATGAAATTAAAGAACATCTTAGAAGATGGAAAGATCTCCCATGTCCTTGGATAGGAAGAATTAATATTGTCAAAATGGCTATACAGACTCAAAAGTGCTATACAGATTCAATGCAATTCCAATTCAAATCCCAATGACATTCCTTACAGAAATAGAGCAAGCAATTATGAAATTCATCTGGAAGAATAAGAAATCCAGAATAGGTAAAGCAATCCTTAGCAGAAAGAGTGAAGCAGGGGATATCATAATACCAGATCTTCAACTCTACTTCAAAGCAATAATAAAAAAAAAAATGGCATGGTATTTAAAATAGACAGGTAGATCAATGGTACAGAGTAGAGGACATGGACACAAACCCAAATAAATACAATTTTCTCATACTAGACAAAGGGGCCAAATATGTGCAATGGAGAAAAGATAGCTTCTTCAACAAATGGTGCTAGGAAAACTGGAAATCCATATGCAACAGAATGAAATTAAATCCCTATCTCTCACTCTGCACAAAACTCATCTCAAAATGTATCAAGAACCTTGGAGTCAGACCAGAGACCCTTCATCTTATAGAAGAAAAAGTAGGCCCAAATCTTCAACTTTTTGGCTTAGGATCAGACTTCCTTAACAGGACTCACATTGCACAAGATATAAAAGCAAGAATCAACAATTGGGATAGATTCAAACTAAAAAGCTTTCTCTCAGCAAAGGAAACTATCAGTAATGTGAAGAGAGGGCCTGCAGAGTTGAAGAAAAACTTTGCCACTCATACTTCAGATACAGCATTAATTTCCAGAATATATAAATAACTCAAAAACTCTACACCAAGAATACAAATAATCCAATCAACAAATTGACTAAGGAAATGAGCAGACACTTAACAGAAGAATATCCACAAGAAATCAACAGATATATGAAGAAATTTTCAACATCTCCAGTAATAAGAAAAATGCAAATCAAATCTACTGCAAGATTCCATCTCTCCCCTATTAGAATGGCGATTATCAAGAATACAAACAACAATAGGTGTTGGCCAGGATGTGGGGGAAAAGGTACACTCATACATTGCTGGTGGGTTTGCAAATTAGGGCAGTCACTCAGGAAAGCAGTGTGGAGATTCCTAAGAAAGCTTGGATTGGATCCACCGTTTGACCTAACTATCCCACTCCTTGGACTATACCCAAAGGACTTAAAAACAGCATACTACAGAAATACAGTCACATCAATGTCCATAGCTGCTCAATTTACAATAGCCAGATTGTGGAACCAACCTCGACGTCCTTCAATTGATGAATGCATAATGAAAATGTGATATATATATATATATATATATATATATATATATATATATATATATATACACACACACAATGGGATATTACTAATCTATAAAGAATGATAAAATTATGACTTTTGCAGGCAAATATTTGAAATTGGAGAATATCTTGCTAAGTGAGATAAACCAAACTAAAAAATCCAAAGGATGAATGATCTCGCTGATAAGCAGATGATGACACATAATGAGGGGTGGGAGGGGGGACAAGAATGGAGGAAGGAGCGACTGTATAGAGGTTAAAGAGGGGTGGGAAGAATGTGAGGTAAGGAAAACATAACAGAATGAATCAAATACCATTACAATATGTAAATGTGTGATTACACACGTGGTATGCACTTACTTCATGTACAAACAGAAACAACATGTATTTCATTTGTTTATAATAAAAATAAATTTAAAAAATAAATAAAAATAGCAACTGTTTTATGATCACTAATAGTATGTCCTTTATTACCAGTACATGATTTCAAAATTATATATGTAGTCATTTTGTATGTATATATATTTACCACTTGTCAATCTATGCTGGTTAGTCTGCAGAACAAAGAAGCACAACAAGTGGCCAATAAAATAGAGTGACAATATCACTTGTGTAGGTCTTGTGGAACTGACATAGATATAACTAGTCCTTAATAAGAAAAAAGAAAACAAATAATTAAATACACCAAAATCCATTAAGAATATAGAGGATTTCTTAGTTCATATCCTAATCATGACTTCATTCACAGGGATACTGAGATGGCTACTCAATGGATTCTTGAGGTTTCAATGAAATTGGTTTTGTGAATTCTGCTGAGTGCATGTGATCTTGAGACAGGATATAATTATACAATTATACTAAATTTAGTAATTCTGAGACCACAAATATTTACTTACTTTTTTGTGCTGAGTGTACCTATTATAAGGTATAGATGTGTAGTTTATCTTAATCAAAGGTAAAGATGTTTTACTTTTCTCCATAAGTCATAGTGTTAAAATTTTTATATAGCTGAAATTAAATTAATCCAAAATAGGTCATTGACACTGAGATAAACAATTTTACTTGCCACAGTTATAAATTTTTATCACCTTTAACCTAATTCTAACATTTACTTGCTATATCATTTTTTTATTAAATATCATTAGGTCATTAATCTATGACTTTTTGAGTTTTACTGATAATTTTCTTGCAGAAATCCATTCAGAAACCATTTCCATGGAATATATATTATGATGTATTCTGTACTCTCCTTGTTACATGGATAAATTTAGACTGAGAGAACTCATTGCTTTGGAGTATTACTAATTGCTGTAAATGGTGCAATTGCCATTCCTTTGTCAATTTAATAGAGAATACACTAATTATCCAGAAATGAAGACTAGATTTCCCAATTTTATCTGTCATTAGCACTAGAGTTATTATCATTTCTAAGTCTCAAATCCTAATCACTTGAAGAAGGAGCAATTTTGAAAGGTAGAATAAGAAAATAAATTTATTTTTACCATATATATTATTTCAAATGAGAATTTTTAAGGCTGAGATTACTATTACATATAACTTTATATGACATAAATTCATATATCTGATTAAAATATGAAAAATATCAAAGAAAACCAAGTTTATTACATTGGATAAATACTGCATAAGCAATTCCAGAAAGTTAAATCATGGCTAAGGGTAACTGGAACAGTGCTGACACCATTTTATTTATTATCAATTTTATTATTAATCTCCCAATTTTAAGAAATAAGTACAACAAAATATTTTCTATAATTTTGGTAATTAATACAATGGAAGGTAACTTTCTGATTTATCTTTCAGATGCTAAGACTGAGTTATAAGTTGGTAAAGGACAGAACTATAAATTTGCTTACCGTATAGCTTTGTAAGTTGTCAGTTGTAGTTCCCCCAATATTTTACTCTCCTGCTCCTGAGAAGATCATGAACTAGCATGCTTGTCCAAATAAGTTGCTGATATATTATCAGAACTTTGGTATTGGTATGAAATGAGATAAACAATCTCTCAAATTCAACTAACTAAATGTCACATGATACTAAAGAAGTCATTTTTTTTATCATTAATGAAAGTAACTATATTGTAATTTCTAGACCTCTGATTATCATTGGCCATGAAAGAAGGGTAGAATTTTCAGAAGGATCAAGAACAACATACAATATAAAGACTCAAACTGAATCGACCCTCACTTACTTGAAGCCCCAAGTGTATTTACTATGTAATTAAATAAATAGCAAAAGCAACAAAGCTGATTATATTATCTCTTGGAAACTCAGAATTTCTTTTCTCTCTCTTTTTTTTTTCATTCTTTTCTTCTTTTTTTGATAGTGGAGATTTAACCCAGGACCACTTTACAAGTGAGCTATTATTTTGAGCCAGGGTCTTGCTAAATTGTTTAAGAGCTTTGCTACTTTGCTGAGGCTGTTCTTGAATTTGCAATCTTTCTGACTCTGTCTCCCAAACCACTGGGATTGCAGGTATGCATCAATGTACCTGGCAGTTATCAGGATTTTCTACTGACCTGTGAGAAGATAAAATTTTCTTTGCTTCCTTTAAATAAGTTAGAGGCAAAATTTAAAACATTCAGAGTATTCCCAGACAAAAGTGGATTTCTAATATTCCTTGACATTCCTTTTGCATTTCAAATACTCATGAATGTTTCTATCATAGCAATTCATTTTGTGATTAGGTCAAAGAGTAGTAAAAGCAATTTGATAAAGAGAGGAGGTGTGGGGACAATTAAGAGGGAAACAACATAAACTCTTTAAAAAAGACCATAATCTTTGCCAGCATATGTAAATAACTTGTCACTTTTTGTTTAAACATAGTTGGCCCACTCATTTCCTTTTTAAGGAAGAGAATACAAATAGAAATGTATGCTTCAAACAAATAGTAAAATACTAAGAGAATAGAAGTATACAAATTGCCAAAGACAAATTCACCATTTAAAAAGTAAATTATTATTTTATTATTGAATAAGAACCTGAAATACTCATACTTATAAAACTTAGTGACATTTTCCAAAAGTGAAACTCTTGTAATAATTTGTGAAAAATTAAAAATGCAATTTTGGAAAACTGCAAGGGTTTTCAAAAACTAAGTTCTATCAAAGTATTCTGAGAGTAACAAAAATTACAAAGCTAATCTACAAAGTTTTTTCTTGTAGTAGAAACAATTTACTCAAAACAAAAAGAACATCTAATTTTGTTTTACTTTCAAGTCCCTTAAAATCTAATAACCTAAATTATATAAGTAAATAACTGCCAATTAAATTACTAAGCACATATTAAATGCAGTCATGGTGGCAAGCATAGAACTGGCCCCTCTTTCCGAGATGGATTTTAAATTCTTGGGTCTTGGAACACATTTTAAGGTCTTAAAAATCATTAATGACCCCAAGCATTTTTACTTATATAGATTACTGCTGATATTTGCCATAAAATGTGAGAAAAATTAAAATATTTAATTATGCATTAAAAACACCTCTCATGTTAGCATGAATAACATTTTTATGAAATTTTTTTCCAAAAAATTAGTTAAGAATGGTCTTTTTTAACACATTAATAAATTGTTTAGAGTTTATTTTTACACAAGACAGCTGTATTCTGTGTTTGCTTTTGCTTTCTCTGTTATGATATGTTGCTTTACTCCATATCACAATATATCATAATATATATAGCTATATGAAGAAAATCAAATATCACTGATATGAATTGGGAAAAGAGGATAGCAATTTTGTAGTATTTTCTAATTACTGAAGATAGTATTCTTTGATATATTGGAATTAGATTAAGTTCTTTCTTCAAAGATATATGATAACAAATTATATTCATAAACTATTCATAATTTTGTTAAAATTTACTGGTCAGTCTTGCACTTTAAATGAATCTTTTATCATGCCAGATTCTATAATATGAGTTGCTGATAACTGGAAAAATATTTATTCTTGAGTTATAAATTGAAATTTTATGTATTTATTCAGATTTTTTAAAAACCCTCTATTTGTTAATATCATAACTGACCTCATCACAAAAGTTTCTAAGTAATGGGAACATATTAAGCTTAAAGCAGCAGATACAAAAATTCAAAATATAAGTTGTATTTGTAAACCTGAATTTTATTATTGGCAAGAAATACCTGCAAATTATTTCCTTGATTTGACAAGATTAATTCATTAATTTCAAGATAAATCTTTCAAATATCTAAGTCTGAATAACCACAGTTTGTCTGTTGGTCAATTTTTCTAGAAAAAATTATGTTCCTTGAAAAAAAAAGGGGGGTGCTAGTTCAGGTTGTAGCCATATAATCACCCAAAAACTTTTCCTTGAGATAACTATAGTATTTCTGTGTGCAGTCCATGTATTTTCATATAATTCCCATTTCATCATACATATACAACATAAAAATACTAGTCATTTACTCAAGGATGGAAATTTAATTAAATCAATGCATTTTAGTGCTTGGCAAGATATTTTAAGTGTAACTGATACTTTTTCTATAAGAATGTGCAGTGGTAAAGAATAACATGATATACATTGGTAGCACTGCCTGAATGTATACTAGGAAACAGCAATTTTATCCTTATTGCTTCTGGATCAACAGTGCAAATATTAACACAGGGAAAAAAGCAAATAACATTTAGTGCGCTTCTGAAAGTATATTTTTACCTCTGGACACTCCATGAAAGGGTATCCAAAACCTGGAGTCCATGGGCCACATATGGGAACCCACACTTTTTAGTATTTGTTGCTAACAACCAATGTAAACCACTCACAAAATTCTGTCTATTGTTCAGTGGACTCAGAGAAAATTTCCAAACTCACATGAAAATGATAACACATTGTGACAATGGTTATTCTTTTATACCTAACCACCTGGAGGAATTTATAAATATTTAATTATTCCATACCAAAATCTGCTAGCTTTAAATCCCCTTTTTCATTAATGAGAAGGTGCTGTGGTTTCAAGTCTTGATGCAACACCATTCTTCTGTGACAATAATTAACCCATGTAGAATTTGGAATAGAAACAGCTACAAAAGCAAATAATTAAAAATTAGTCTTACAGATATCAAGAGATACTTTGGTATTAGCATAATATGGTAAATAGAAAAGCAACTGGCCTAGAATAGTAAAAGAAAAAAAAAGAAATTACATCCTTTTAAGGACAATGCCTTTTCCATTTTGAGTGGTTTTCTCAATTTTAGTTTATTGTTCAATTTGAAGCATCTATTGTAAGCTCAGGCGGTCTCGGCGGAACCAAATGTAAACTCAGCTGGTCTCAGCGGGCACAGTTAGCAGCCAAATAAAATGGGACAGAAAAGTGGCCAAAGCAAGCTTTATCGGAATTTGGCTCTCAGGTGAAATTCCCAGACCCCCGGGGGTATAGGGATCCTGGAGAAAATCACACATGACCTTGGCTGACCAGGATTTTTATAGATAGGGTGGGAGGGGGTCTTGTTGAGTGACAGGTGGGTGTGAAGTGTCAGTGGAACTTTCCATCCACCTTGCTGCGAACTTTCTGGTCACCTTTGGTGGGCTGGTCTTTGTTCTAGCTGCTCAGCTTTGCCCCCTACAGTTGCCTAATAGACTACCTAAAATCCCGACCTTTTTGGTGATATAGGGTGCCAGAGTATGTCTGGCTACTTTCTGCATGTTAGGGGACGTCTTGGGGAGAAACAGATCCAGGTTCTAGGTCGGTGGGGAGGCAACTATAAAAGCGTAGGAGCATCTGGTTGTAGGTTACCCTGGCAACCTTACTTATGCGGTTCCAGGTAAACCTGAGAAGACAGGGAGCAAACATTAGCAGAAATTCTATCACAAATAGGGGAGTAAAGGTAGGGTTTAGCCAGGTGACAAGAGTGGAGTTCAGCCATCCTGGCCAGGGGTCATTTGATTCTTCTTGCTTCAGCCTTTTATTTAATCATCTAAGAGTTTTGACGTTGCTTTCACTAGACCGGTTTTATTGATGCAGCAACAACATTCTTTTAGGAAGAGGCATATTCCCCCTTTGTCTGCCATTAGATCTAGTGCTCCTTGGTTCTGCAAGGAAATTTGAGCAATAAATTTTATTCATCTTTGCAGGGATGTCAGGGGGGCAGCAGATGCCTCTAGTGCCTTCTGGAGTTGCTGTTCTAGCTTTTGTTTGGAAGTGACTGCATAATTAAGTCCTCTAGTTGGTATAACCTGTGTTTAGTAGAGATCTCTATATTCCTGTGACTTAGTGCTAGATAATCATACTAGCAAGCATAGATTAAGCCTACCTATGTAGTTTAGGAGGATCTGTAGGCCTTAAACTGAGTAAAAACTCCTGATTCTGGCAGTGTCTCTTGATAGTTAGCAGATATATCTGCCTAAGAATTTCTCTCTTGTAGCTTTCAGTCTTTATTTTAGGGAGGTTAACACAAGTGTACATCTTAGGTTGCATTTAACTATTGTTTCTCTTAAATGCCAAAGAATGGCTATATTTAGATTTTAACTGTTTTATTAGTGTCTAAGATTAAGTTGGTCAAATTGGCATGTTACTGACTTTTTTTGGCCTCTGTATTTAATCTCAACTTCTAAATCTGATCTTAACCATCCAGCAAGTTAGTCTCACCAGTCATAAAGTAAGAGTGCTGGGCTTTAACTTCAATGTGTATGACTTTACAGTTATTTATCTTCTTTTATCTAATTGGGGTTTACATTATCTGTCCTATTGGTGATGCCTTACTACTTCAAGTTAATTTATAGTGTTTGCTCTTGAAGCACTACTTCTGCAAGAATTAATCAGGCAACAGAATTTACAAAGAAAATACAAAATGAAATCACCAACAGTAAAACATTCAGATTGTGCAATAGGTATCCTGAATTCTGACTGAGTTATTCATTATACACCCTGTTTGAGATCACAGCAGTCTTTTCAGCAAACATCAAGCTTTCAAACACAACCTTAAATGAATTAAAGTCTGGCTTATTTTGGAGCCATTCTAACATGCAGCCAGGTGAGGCAGAGCCTTATTTCAGATAAGGCGGGGATTTTCACAAAACACAGATTTTGAAGATTAAGCAGAGATCAGATGGAACTCTGTTCTCTGTTCTCTGATGGAAATGCAGTTCTAAAGAGTTACATTAGTAATCTTTATATATGTCTTATTATCAGGTTAAAAATTATATAAGCATTATTCTTTGTTTTCAGGAAAGTTACAGAGACTAGGACATCTATGCAACTTTTCACAACTGTAAAGTGCAATGTTAGCAGTTCTGTGTTGCTTTCATGGAAGTCCACTGTCCAAAGTTACTGTAAGACAGGCAGGAACTAGAGAAGGAAACTGAGGAAACACTGGTTATCTGGCAAAGGAATTCCTTCCTACCCGAGAGTTGTGTGCCTGAGATCAATGTCAGAGCTGATAGGATTCCTGCACAGAGCCTTCCCAGCGAGGGTACTGGTATAGCAGCCAGGCATCTTGTGCCCCTGCACAGGAGCACTCCCAGGTACTAGGCTACAGCCTGTCTCATGTACATATAACCAAATTAGTTATATGCAAACTTATTGAAATTTGCCCTTTACTTACACAGACTTTCTTAGCACTTACTTTGACCCTCATATATTCCATCACACAAGAACTTTCTGCCTTAGAAACATTATTTTACTTTTTACTGAATACATTCCCATACTTAGAACCTTCTGTTTTTCTTTCCTCTCTGGTGAGAACTTTGTGGTGAAAAAATTCACACTCCTTCCATATAGCTTAATGTGAGTGAGCAATCAGGAAGGCATATTTGGAATCTGTGTAGATATTGACTTTTTTACCTTTGGATAAAATTTGAGTCCTGATTAGTTCAGCCTTTTGGGAAGTGGTCCCTTCTGGAAGGCAATTGGCTTCCAGAACTGAGGCGATGGTGACATCTGCATAAAGTGGCTTTACAGTGTCCATCAGAACCCAGCACAGAACTGCCATCTATAAAAATAGTTAGGTTAGAAGAATGGAGTGGGTAATCGAAGAGGTCTTCAGAGGTGAATGTAGCATCTTTAGCACCTGTGGGAGTGGAAGGGATTTATGGTTTAAGAGGTCCTGCAGTTGATGGGTGGAAAACACAGTTACTGGTTGAAGTAGGGTGAGTTTTAGAATTTCCTTAGTTGATTCAGCTGCTGTCACCAGTGCTCAAAGAAATAGTAGTCACCCATGAACGGTGGAATCAAGCTGCCTGGAGAGATGCCACCAGTCTGTGAGAAGGTCCAGTTGGTTGCATGAGAAGGTCAGTAGCAACACCCTACTTTTTATCCATGAAGAGGTGGAAAGGATGATTAGGATTGGGAAGAGAGAGCAGGGGAGGATATAAGAGTATTCCTGAGTTTGTAAAAATAATTAGCTATCATCTCGGGGGAAGTAAGGGGCCTATGTGGAGTCTCCTTTGCTGCCTGATATAAGGGTTTGGCAAGGAGTGTAAAATTAGGGACCCAGTGTCTGAAAAAAAACAGTTAAACCCAGGAAGAAGAGAATGTCATCTGCTATTTCTGGTGGCTGTAAGTCACACAGGGCTTGGATTCTGTCTGTTGTGAGCCTCTTAGAGGTAGGAGTGAGTAGTATGCCCAAATATGAGACTGAAGGGGTGGTGAGCTGGACTTTGGCTGGAGACTTAATGGCCTCAAGACCCCAGGAAATTAAGGAGCTGGGCAGTGTGAGTTTGGGAGGCCTTGAGGGATGGGGTGCATAGGAAGAAATCATCCACATATTGAAGGAGTGTGCTATTTTCCAAATCACAAGTAGCCATTAATTAGATGGAGGTCCTGGACCAAGCAATAGGTTCCTCAGGGTTTACATACTGGCAGTATGAGGGTGTTACAGGGAAGTCAGTAGGGATAAGGAGTCCCTGAGTAAGCAACTTGTCTATAATGGGTTTCAGTCCTTCCCTGTGAGTACGGGAAATTGTAAACTGGGGACGTGAGGGAAACTTAGCTTGAGGTCTCAGTTGGATAAGAACTGGCTTGTGGTGGGAGGCTATGACTGGCTTGGAAGTGTCCCACACTTGGGGATCAACCAGGTCTGGGGCAATGGTAGGGTAGATGGTGTGGGAGCACTAGAAAATGTATGAAACAGAGGTAAAAGAAGGTGAGCACTAGCAGTGTGCCTGGGAAGAAATTGTAGGGTGGATCCTAGGGGTTGGAGAACATCTCTTCCTAGGAGGGGACTGGACAGGAGGGAATAACTAGGAGCGAGTGTGTAAAAGGATGTCCCTCCAGGGCACAAGCTAATTTAGCTATTCTGCTTGGGAAGGAGGGTTTTCCATCATTTCCCATAACTGAAACCTGGGAAGGAAATAAAGGCTTAGAGTGGGCAAGCAAGACAGAATAGGTGGCCCCCATATCCATAAGGAAAATTATGGACTTACCCATTACCTGCAGCTTTTACCCTGGGCCTGGCTGGGTATAGGGGTCCTTGAGTCTGGGCTCTTTCAGTCTTCTGCGAATCCCAAAAACTCATGGGAAGGGACTGCCTGGCTGGTCACACTTCTGCGCTGGGGAGGGACCGGCCATAGGGCAGTGACTCTTCCAGTGTCCTGCTTGTTTGCAGGTAGGACACAGCCTGGTGGGGGGCTGTGGGTTTGAACATTCATGAGCCCAGTGACCTTCGCGTCTGCACTTGAAGTAGGACCCTGGCAGAGGGACTTGCTGGCTCCCCTGTGAAGCTCTCACTGAAGTCACAGGCCACAGGGCAGGTACCAAGTCTTTGTCACTTTTTTCTGTAAATAAACTTGCCTGGCCAATTTGGCTGAGTTTTTGGGCATTACAGACATTGAAGGTCATTTATCACCAGATCTCAGATAGGTGTTTGAGGGCCCTCCTCAGCTCACTTGAGTTTTTTTGTTTGTTTGTTTGTTTTTTATGTTAGGGACTGATTGAAAAATGAAGTAGGTTGCTAGCACTGTAGCACTAGAGGGAGATTTAGGGTCCAGTTTAGTATATCTAGTAAGGGCCTCTGTAAAGCTGTTAAGAAACAACTGGATTCTCATCTGGATTCTGGGTAATTTCCCTCAGTTTATCAAAGTTTACCACCTTATTGGAGATTGCTTGCATGCCTGCTATGAGGTATTGGACCATGCAAGCAGAGTGACGGTGGCCCTGCTGGCCTTCCTGGTAGTTGCAGTTTGGTTCAGTTATTGGAACCTGCTCCTGTGGATAAAGTTATGTCTGTTAAATAGACTTGGTCAGTGTGGTCCTGTGCTGCCTGTTGGATACTGGGAGAGGAAGAAAGGATATTAAGACTATAAGTTTGGGAAAGATACTCAAATTCCTTAATGTAAGTAGAGGAAAGAGCAGAGAAAGACCCTAAATGAGAATGGAACTTAGATTCACATAACCCTTTTGCACTAGCTATTTCCCGGAGAGGATAAAGAAGCTATGGGTTAGGCAGTGGGAGAGTCTGATAAAGTTGCCTGTTAGTGATGACAGGGGAGGAGGGAACAGACTAGGCAGAGAGATGTTCTGAAGGAGGAGGTGGGAGGGGAAGTGGAGGGCTCTGAGGAGGAAGGGGGGAGGAGCTGCATCTGTGGGAGGAGGGGGCAGGTTTTCAGCCTGAGAAGGACAGGAAGAGGAGGTGGAGTTCTGGCCAGAGCATGGAGGCGGGCAGGGTTTGGGACTGCTCAGGGGAGGAGAATGTGGGTGGTGGAGTAGGTAGAAGGAGGAGCGGGGCAAGTGCCAA
Organism: Sciurus carolinensis; assembly: GCF_902686445.1. Taxonomy (NCBI): domain Eukaryota; kingdom Metazoa; phylum Chordata; class Mammalia; order Rodentia; family Sciuridae; genus Sciurus; species Sciurus carolinensis. The sequence goes on along the minus strand of NW_025920125.1, from coordinate 751,835 downwards.
ATTCCAAAAGGAAGCTTGGGAATGGTTGCAAGTGCCTTTGGTGGCCATCTTGAGATCTAAAACATACTGAGGCTTGAATAAAAAACTAACTGTTTAAGACTTCAGTATGTGGAAAGTCCCAGTTCAGTAAAATTATGGTGGATACACCCCAAAAAAGTTTTGGGGTCTAGTGAGCTCCCAGTATTTCCGATTAGCCATCCAATTCCACCCGGACAGATGTGACAGAATCAGAAAAGGCATTCCAGTTCTGACTCCTGCACACCGGAGAACGGTGGGTGGGCAGAAAATCAAGAGGTCTCTTTGACTTTCAGGGTCCCAAAATGGAAAAACGGGGGACTGAGTGGAGTTTGGAACGTCTTCACAACAACCAGAGCCCAAACAGAGCAGAGGTCTGTGGGGCTCCCACGAACAGACCTCCTGTGGAACGGAGGCTGTAGATTAGAATGGTATATGGGGAAAAACCCAGGGAACTTCCCCCGCTTTGAAGCGGGATGGACCAAACGGAGTAGAACTGAGCAGGATGGATTGGAATCTCCTGGTTCTCCTGAGGAGGGGGTGGGTCTCAACCCCGAGGTGGGGGAGCCCAAAAAACCCCTCCCAGGTTTCGGCACCAAATGTAAGTTCAGGCGGGCTTGGCAGGACTAAAGGTAAACTCGGCAGGTCTTGGCGGGCACAGTTAGCAGCCAAACAAAGTGGGACAGAAAAGTGGCTAAAGCAAGCTTTTTTGGAATTTAGTGAAATTCCCAGACCCCCGGGTATAGGGGCCCTGAGAAAATCACACATGGCCCTGGCTGCCCAGGGTTTTTATAGACTAGGGTGGGAGGGGGTCTTGTTGAGTGACAGGTGGGTGTGAAGGGTCAGTGGAACTTTCCATCCACCTTACTTCAAACTTTCTGGTCACCTTTGGTGGGCTGGTCTTTGTTCTAGCTGCTCAGCTTTGCCCCCTACAGTCGCCTAATATCCTACCTAAAATATATCATTTGTGTCAACAGTGTCTATAAAAATAAATATTTTAAATATAACAAAATTTTGTTTTCATAGTAATAGTTCATTTGTTAGAGAAGCCAGTTTAAACAGATGTATCCGCTATACTACTAAAGCTTATAGATTGATTATAAAATTCCAGTATGTCAAAAAAAAAAAAACCACAGGCCTTATAAAATCCCTTATAAAATAATGTGATCTCTGTCAGTACCTTTAAATGTGGTATTGGACTTGGTGGCTTTATGTAAAATCTCAGGTATCAGAGAGAATGGGGCTGCATACCCTGGCAAATTACCAGTTCTAAAAATAACTTGATCAACTTTTAATACCTACCTCCTGGATACTTTAATTTTAGCAACTCCTACTCAGTTTCAAAATAAGCTGTGATTCAAAATGTGGTAATGCACTCTAGTGCTCTGAAAAAAGCAATTCCTATAAAGCTAATGCTAGAAGTATTTAGTGTATTGTGGTAGAAAGAGAGATGTGGAACACATCTTGATTTTCTGGGTTTACCAAAAAGAACTTAAAGTACTGAATACTCAAGAAATAACTTCAGTTTACTTGTAGATGAAAAATGACATTTGAATACCAATAATAAGCCAAGGCAGCAGGTGATTAATGGCAGAAATGCCTCTGGTGATTTTTTGGAGGGGTGTAGTAGGGATTGAACTCAGGAGCACTCTACATCAGAGCTATGTCCCCAATTCTTTTACATTTTATTCTGAGACAGGGTCTCATTAAATTGCTCAAGCTGGCCTCAAGTTTGTGATCCACCCACCTCAGTTTCCCAAGTAGCTGGGTGGTGGGCTTGCACCACCATGCCTGGTCGGAATGAATTAAAACTGTGAAGTCTTCAGACTCCACCTATTTATTTATGTATTTTGAAAACTCTAAAGTTCCTACTTTAATATACTCCTGTTATGTTGCATTGAGGTTTCAGTGGTGAACACAGCTACCCTTCAGTATATTCCTGTTGAATTTTACATTTGGAAAACATTAAATGCAATTTTAACAAAGACTAAAATATTTTCCAACTATTTAAACCTGACTTAAAAGACTTCTCAAACCTCTGTGAATTTATGATGATTAAAGACTATTTGCTTTCAAAATTAGTGGTAATATAAAAGCAGAAAAAAGCAGAATTTTAAAAATGGAGATCTACAAATAGCCTTCACAACACCTTGCAATGGAAAATATAAACTAGATGAAAACAATCCTCATAAAATGTATATGGAAATACTTTTAAAGCCTTGTTCTAAAATTCTTAGCAATGTGCTAGCCATATGTTTCGACCTCTCTTTCAATAACAGAAACTGGCTTTCCTTTATATTTACAAATTCACTATAAAAATGTAAGTTTGAAGTTACTATTTACTATATTCAGTATTATAAAGGTTTCAAACACACAAGATGGAACAGTCTTTTTAAAACAAATTTCTATAAACTGTTGAATGTTATACAAATAAAATTTTGAAAATGTAAAATATACCACTCAGAATAAAGAAGTCTATAGGCATACAAGTATGTCAATTGCTTTTATTTATCTAATAACTTCTGGGTTTCTTCTGCATCTGATTATTGTAGCAAACTTCTTTAGCATTATTTAAATTCTTAGATGTACTACAAAAACACAATTATCTTACTATTTCTTCTGACAATACTGATAGCTACTTCAAACAAAGAAATCACAATACCTACAATTTCTGGCCTTGCTTATAACACTTATTCATAATTCATAACATCCAAAACTCACTGTTATTATATAATGTAATACCATTTTAAATATATTAGGGGAGCTCACCATTTAAAAGTGGCCTTTTGCAAAATGTAACCATCATTTGTATTTTTTCAGAAAGTAAAATATATCTGCAGGTTTATTCTACACATGTAGGACAATCAATTATAATGTGAAATAAAATATCAAAAATATTTTAGGAGGCTTTTAAAATGAAGCAGTTTAACAAAAAGGTATGATCCCAGGAAAGCTGTAGTATAATAAACAGAAGTTGGGTAAATAAGTCAAACAGAAAATTCCATAGATTGGTTATGAGGTTGGTATATTTCAGTGTGCAATCTAACTCATTTTCTTTACATTAACATTACACAATAAATATACCTTTACATTTTGCATACTCATGATGTTCCCACAGTTATCCATGTACTGTTTTAGGTCCTTACCCTGGAAAACACAACATTTTACTAAATGATAACACTTTTTTCAGAATGCTTGGCTGATTAATTTAAAAGTAATTTATTTTTTAAAGAAAATTGTCTGTCAAGAATAGATACAGAATGCACCACCTAATCTATTTGAATACCAATAAATAAACAATAGCCCTGGGGCTGTTTAAAAAAAAGTCTAACATTCTATTACTAAAGAAAAATAAAATACTGAGTATTTTTTAAATGCTTACCAGATACTCAAGGACCAGAGTCAAAGATTTATCTGTGTGAACAGTGTCATGTAAGGTTAGTATGTTTGCATGTTTTAAATCCTTTAAGAGCGAAACTGTAAAACAGAAATGAAAGTCAATTGTTTAGTCTGTGGAAGGCCTGGTTTTATAAAAGCTTGAAGTAAGGTTAACATATAAATCAATTGTGTATAATGTTCTCTTAAGTTAGAAACAGCAATTTGCCAAGGGGATGAGTGGTACAAAAACTGAAGGTATCAACTTTTACCACTTTTATGATTTTGAGTTTGATATTGTAGTACCTACAGTTGTCTCTAATATTACAACTCACCATCTTCTGCCTTTCTTCTTTAAGGTTAGCTTTTTGAGTCTCTGGGATTTATTTATATACAGTTCAAGGTAGGCTTACTTCTGCTATGTTTTAATCTGTTGACTCTATTTATTTACTTCTTTTGGTAACAGGGATTGAGCCTGAACCACATTCCTAGCCCCTCTGTTTTTTGTTTAATTTTTATTTTGAGTCAGGGTCTAGCTAATTTGCTTAGGTCCTTGCTAAGTTGCTGAGGCTGACCTCAAACCTGCCATCCTGCCTCATGTCTGGGAATGTGTTTCTTGTTGCTGTGCACACACTTATAATTTATATGGGTTGAAGGTACCACCCCAAGCCATATAGGAAAAGATCATATTTATTAAGACATGTAAAGTATACACAAAAGAAAACTATCCCAGGTAGCATACCGACTCAGCACTGGGGAGACATCATGGGCATTTCACAGCATACATAACCAAAGAAAGCAGTCTTGTCATCTTTGAGTTCTTCTCATCTCTCTAATATACACTTGAATAAACATATGAAGTTATTGTCTGGAGCCACTGGGCTCAGTGCCATCAGTACATTTGGTCACCAAACCTGGATCTGGCCAGGAGTCAGGACTTGAGAGCAGAAACCAGATGTCTTTAAGTTCTTTTTTTTAATGTTCTAGGACAGAGAGCTTATCTGTCCTTAAACAGGGGCACTGCCAGACCACTAAGTTTCTCATGCAAGTTGTTTACTCCTTATCCTGATTTCACTTTTTGAAAGCACTCTTAAACAAGACTCCATTTTTCTCTACATTTCAGCCCTAAGATTGTTTACAAGAGTAAGTAAAGGAAGTCATTATCATTGCACAATACATTTGATTCAATAATACATTTGACAATTACATATATGTAATATAATTAAAATTCCAATGATACAGAACATCAGAGAAAACACAACTGAAATGTATGTCAAAGCAATAGCACTAGAAAACAAGAAATCAGACCAATTATGATTAGTGTCCTCAGTTATTACATTTGACAAATCAGTTAACTTATTGGAAACAATAGTTGTGGCTATTCAGTACTCTGCTAGATCACATATATTATGCTGTAGATACTGATGCAATGAACTTGAATGAGTTAAGATAGTAGGTAGGGATAAGTAAATATAAATATTTGGCATTGGTAATGGGGTAGGAATCCAAGAAATACTAAGTTTTTATTAACATGAGGGGATAAATAGAATGTTTCCCCAGCCCAATGCAAGATTTCCACATCTTTTAAACACCCCACAAAAGGAGAGGAAAAATTCATCCATTGTAATTCAGTACCATTATTATTTAACATACAAAGATGTTGATGTTCAATTTTATATAGTAGGTAAAATTCTGTAGAGGATACAATGTCCATAAACAAATATTAATACATTGCTGTACCAAACTGTGCTCCTTTATGTCAGTTAATCCTTAACATACAGGCCCGTGGTTGGTGGAAATGCAATCTATTAATTTATAAGTTATATTCTGTTCATCAACAAGAGTCTCTTCACCTTGGGGCAACATTATATAATTTTTATGGATTATTGGTAAAACAAAAAGTACATAAAACCCTATAATTTTTTATCAAATAGCTAAAGTTCCACTACATCAAGCAGAGGTACAATCCACCACAATGGGGGGAGCCATTCAAGCTCCAAGGGGAAGCAGATATTCCCAGATATTACTATGCCCTTGTTAAATTAATCTTTGTGCCCTTTCCTTTTGGAAGTTAGTTAATAATATTTGAATATTATAACTTGTCCAATTTAACCATGTATTAACATTAGTATCTACTTTATATTGTTCCTCTTGGGAAGTGTTAAATATTTGTAATATTTGCTCTTGATTTGTTAAGGTATTTTGATGAGGGATAATACTAGTAGGCAACCATTGAGCACTTAAATTTACACTTTGAGCCATGTATTTTCAGCATTTTCTAGATGAGAATATAATACTTCTAAGTATACAGAATTTGTTATTCCTATCCCAGACCCTAATTCTCCTAATAAAGTATTATACCAGGCACTTTTTCTTTGGGTACACAAGGGATTTGGGGGAAAAGAAACATTAAAATGTATAAATAACTTATTAGCTAAGAAACTTACATTATTACAAGTATGAGACACTTGTATTAGTTGTGGAGCATTAATCTCAGGCTTGTTATTAATAGAATATTATATATAATCAACCCATACTCCTCTTCTCTTAATATTTGTTTCATTAATGCATTGAATAAAGGCAGAATATTTACATTAAAAGTGAAATCCTTAGTACCATTGACACTGTATTTATGGTTTTTGTCAAATGATATCTATATTTAAATTGCAATTTTAATGTGGAAAATTTACAACATCTTAATACTTTAGAGTTAATATTTACTTGTATTTCATTACTACTGGAGAATATTAATTTATATACAGATGATTTTCCCTTCTATCCAGTTATGTTTTGCCCACTCACAGTCACACTAGTAAGGTTACATTTTTTATTAGTCAAATAGGCAACATTATCTTGTGTCCTATTGCCTATGTCATTTCTCCAATCCCATATGATCAAGGAGCTGTTTGATGGTGCATGAAGTTTTATTCCAGGAGTCCAGGCCCATATTAAAGGACTTCTCATGAAGATCCAGTTCATAACCTAGTTCCATAAAAATGGATGGTTAGTAGGTAATACTTTAGGTTGTTTATTGCCAGGAATCATTGCTATTACCATATTATCCTTCCCCTGTGTTATTATTTCTGTAGCTATAGGAACATCACTTTCTTGTTGTTTTATCCATACTTTGGTCTCTGCAATAATATTCTTTGATCCAAAACCATGTTTCCTATTGGTATCCAGACTAGATTTTTTTTATTTGAATCCATTGATTGTGTGTTATACAAGGCATTATAATTATTTGAGCAACTTGCATTTCAGCTTTAACTTGGAAAGTGTCAGGGGATACATTATGTAATATAACTTTAATTTTTCCTCGATAATCAGAGTCAAATACCCCAGCCATGATTTGGATTCCTTGTAGGGCCAGGTTAGATTGAGCAGCAATCTGCCTAAAGTGTTGGGGAGGGATTTCAATCTCCAGACCTATTGGTATTACTTGAGTTTGATTTGGAGGGATAAGAGCATCTATTACACTATACAAGTTATAACCAGCAGAAGCAGAAGTGCCTTGCCAGGGAAGTTGGGCTCTAGGATGTAAGGCCCACCATTTTATATGAGAAATTTCAGCATCCTGAATTTGTAAATTTGTAGTCATCATTTGAGACATGGGAGTTCCTGATTTGGTTAATATTTGATTATTTAATTGTTTTAAAACTGTAAATAAATTCTCTTTCCACTGTCCATATTTATCATTTCCCAGTTTTCTTAATTTTTCCTTTACAAGACCATTTATTCATTCTATCAGCCCTGCAGTCTGTGGATAATAACCAATATGAAATATTCATTCAATACTATTTTCTTGGCAGTATAATTGTATTAATTTTTCTTTAAAATGAGAGCCATTATCACTTTGGGTTTGTAAAGGTGTTTCATAATATAAAGTTATTATATTTAAAGTTCTAATAGTCTTTCTTTGTGTAGCGTCTCTATATGCACAAGTTACTAACACCCCAGAATATGTATCTATGCAAGTACAAATATATCTATATCTTTTAGACATGGGCAGAGGTCCTATATAATCTATTTGCCAAATCTGACCTGGATGAGTTCCTCTACTTAATTCTCCAGTGACAATGGGAGGTACTGACTTTTATCCAATTTGCAAATGGGACATTGCATAACTGTTTCTTTATATTTATATAATGGAATAGATATTCCTCATTCACATGCCCACCTGTACATAGCAGCAGGTCTGGCATGTCCTGTCTTTTGACACTTAGCCAACTGGATAATTTTATCCTTTTTAACCTGGGAGGTGTTTTCTTCTAAAATGTTTATTTTAGCTAGATTGTCCACTGTTGTATTATACTCACGTTCAGGGATGTCTCTCCAAGAATGAGCATCTACATGAAACACAGACACAATAGTACATTTAAGTATTTTTAAATACTTTTTTTATATTTCTGTTCCCCATAATTGTTTATCCTTTATTTTTAAATCATTTTTATACCATTTAGGTAACCAAGTAGTTAATCCATTTTATAGCCCAGAAATCTGTAAACAAATGACATTTCTTTACCTCTTCATATTGTAAAGTCAGGAATACTGAATATAATTCAGCATATTGACTACTTTGATCCTTACCCTGTTTTTCTAATATCTTTATATTAGATGGGTTAAAAGCTGTGGCCCTCCAGTAATGTTCATTTCCTATATATTTGGCTGATCCATCTGTAAACCATGCATGTTCTTGTTGTGTAGGTGCTAATTTATCATATCCTTTATAATATTTAACAGGAGATTGTTTTACAAGTTTTTTACTAGGTACTTCAGATGACTGTGCATCAGGCAAATTGGGTCTAAGTTTATGTCATTGCAATACACCTGCAGGTCCTGCTTTGGTTCTATTTTGTATGTACTATTTCCATTTTATAATATTTGACTCCTGAGCATATCCAATTTTATGAGATGTAGGGATACTCATTATCCAAGTCATAATAGAAATACGAGGTCATATAACCACATTAGGATTTATTGTTAAATGCTCAGTATCCACCAATGCCCAATAAACAGCCAATAAATTTTGCTCAAAAGAAGTATATTGTATTCCAACTTCAGGTAATTTTCTTGACCAGAATCCTAGAGGAACTCTTCTCCTCTGTTGCATTTGCCAGAGACTCCAATTTATATAGTCTTCATTTACTGTTATCATTAATTCTGTGGGCCCTTCCTGCACTGACCAAAGATCCATAGCTGTTTGAATAGCAATCTTAGCTGCCTGAAAGTCATGCTCTTGTTTATTACCCCAATCAAATTCATATACTTTTTCCATGTTACTTTATATAATGGACAAAGTATTTTTCCTAAATGAGGGATAAGATTTCTCCAAAACCCAAATAATCTAATAAAATTCTCTGCTTCTTTTTTATTGGTTGGAGTTGGGAAGTTTAGTATTTTTTGACAAGTTTTAGGTAATATTGAATGATGTCCCATTTTTCAAAATAATTCCTAAAAATTTAACAGTTTGTGAAGGACCCTGAATTTTATCTGGGTTAATTTTCCACACCCTTTGTTGTAAATGATCAAATAATTGTTCCAAGCAGGTTTGTACTTGTTTTTTATTCTGTCCTTGTATTAATATATCATCAATATAGCAGGTTGAAAAAATAGAAGAATCCTTAGTAAAGTTATCTAAATGTTCAGCTACAATTTTATGACAAATGGTACAGCTATGTTTACATCCTTGAGGTAAGCGTATAAAAGTATATTGTCTCCCTTTCCATGTAAAGGCAAAGTATTCCCATTGAGTAGGATCTATAGGAATAGTGAAGAAAGCATTAGCTAAACCTAAAACTGCATACCATGTACCAGGATGTGACTGTATACATTCTATTAAGGTAATGGTATCTGGAACAGCAGCTTGTAAGGGAAGAGTTACTTTATTTAACTCTCTATAATCTACAGTTATCCTTCAAGTTCCATTAGATTTACACTCTGGCCAAATAGAATTATTCCATTCTGTAGTTATTGATATCATTACCCCAGCCTGAACATATTCTTGTATTGTATCCCCAATATCTTTATGGCCCCCTGGATTATGATATTGTTTACAGTGTTATCACTTTAGTAGGTTCAGAAAGTTTTAATGGAGGCATTTGTACCTTCCACACTATAACAGCAGAAGAGTTTATTTAAGTATTGTTCTAATAGCAAAGTTGTATATTTCATCTGTCAATTTTAATGACATTCTTTGAAGTATATCTATACCAATTACATATTCAGGGATGGGGACTATTATGATAGAATATTTTCATTTAGGTAAATTTCCAATATTCATTCATATTTTAGTTTGTTTGGCATGAATTTCTGTTCATCCCAATCCTAATATTGTTATGGGACTCCTTTAAATTTATTAGGGTTTCCCCAGATTAAGAAGGCCTCTGCTGAAGTATCCACTGAAGTATTGGCATGGGTAGTGAATCTATTTTTCAAAAAAATTATTATAGGAACATGAGGTTTATAATCTTTTCATACTATGTTTATCCTGGATACTGGAGGTTGGCCCAATCTCTATTCCAGTTTTTGCAAATCTGAAAAAGGGTACAGTCCTGAATCTGAGAGGAAAGTGTTAAGTTTTTGATCAAGAGAAGAATCATTTTCTTTCTTTACCTCTACTTGATTAAACCATTTTACTCTGTCCTTGTACATCTGTCACATATCCTTTGTTGGCATTCCATCTAATTTTATAGGTTTAACACCTTCTTTTAATAATGCTTGAAACATCTCTTTCCTAGAAACACAGTTATCTCCATTATTCTTGAATCATTTCTTCCAGGATCTTTTGCTCTCGTGAATTCCATTCCCCTATATCTCATAGCTCAGTCATTTTTTCCAGAATCTGTTCAATAGGGTTGCCCATTTCAGCAAGAAGTAAAGTCATTATTAGATTTTTATAAGCAGGGGAGCAGTCCTAACCACAGTATTACACTGTGGGGCCCTTAAAGATCCAGCCAAATACTGATCAATGGCTCCTATCATAATAGCTTTCTTCATTGTTTCTCCCTTCAATCTATAAAGTCCAGCTCTCAAAGTGTACCATGGTTTAGTTTCAGTGGACCCATGAAGAATTAGAGGGATATTGTCCAATACATCCTCTAGCTGCTAAAGCTAATAAGGAGGTCATATCCTGAGTATACAGGTGATCACATATAGCCGTTTGGACAAACGGATTAGTAGATACAGTTATAAATTTTAAAGCTTCTTGTTGACTAATTTGAATACTACTGGCACCAGCATCAATTATTCTAATCATTCAGTCCAAAAATTTCTCATTAGGCCTCTGGGTAAACTTTGTTAAGATATCATTTATTTCTTGCTGTGTAAAATCCTCATGTACAATATAAAACTCTCACCTCCCATCAGCACTTTTTCATGTCTCCTAGATAAAGGTTTTGCCTGTAAAACTGGAGGATGTTTCTGCTCATCATCTTTATGAACCTCATCATCCAAAATATCCCAGATCACATCATCATCATCCTCAGTATCACCCCAAATTTCCCCATCCCATGTATCAGGATCACAATCAGCCTTTGCAGTAGCAATTACAGCATGTACTTTCTTCACATTCACCTTACCCTTCTGTTTTATACATTTATATTTAGCACAGCACACTGTAACCTTCTCAGCTACATTCTGATAATTTTGAGCCTGATCTCCTAAAATAAAATTCTGACATTGCAGCATAGCCAGTTTGCTGTGTAATTCAGTGAGCTCCTTTCCCATAGCTAGTTTTTCCTGCAATAAATCTTGTGTCTGCAAGCACTTTTTCCAATAGGAGAACAGCAGAACCCATCCTCAAGCAGCAATAGCAGTAAACTTTTTGCCTTTATCTACCAGCACAGTCTGCAAAACCTCAATCACTTGAGGGGGATCAGCCGTTCATAATTTAGCATCCCAATATTCCCCTAAACCAGTACCTATGGCCCATTCCAGAGCCAAGGAGCTAAATTGAGCATCTTCCCATCTGCAAACATCACATATGACACATCTAACTCTGTCCCTTTTCTTAAACAATGGCGTTGCTTTGGCACCCCAGAGGATTCTGCCGACTATGCCAATTTGTCTAGAAAAGTATTTCCCATTGCTGTGTATAGATTTATAATTTATATGGGCTGATCTGCTGAATGTACCACCACAAGATGTAAAGGAAGAGATAGTATTTATTAAGACATAAAGTATACACAAAAGGAGAAGCATCCCAGGTAGCATACCAACTCAGAACTGGAAAGATATCATGAGCAAATCACAGCATACATAACCAAAGAAAGAATTCTTGTCACCTTTCAGTTCTTATCTCTCTTAAATACACTGGAGTAAACATACAAAGTTATAGTCTGGAGCCACTGGGCTCAGAGCCACCAGTACATTTGGTCTCCAGACCTGGATCTGGCCAGGAACCAGGACTTGAGAGCTGAAACCAGATGTCTTTAAGTTTTTTTTTTGTTGTTGTTTGTTTGTTTGTTTGTTTTAGTGTTCTCAGGCAGAGACCTTATCTGTCCTTGAACAGGGGCACTGCCACACCACTAAGTTTGTCATGCAAGTTGTTTACTCCTAACCCTAATTTCACTTTTTGAAAGCACTCTTAAACAGGACTCTATATTTCTCTACAGAGCACAAGAGTCTCTGTTTGCCATGGTGCATTCAGACCTTTCCTCTGTGACCTCAGGAAGAATCTGTGGTGTGGGTTCCAGGTCACAAGAGTCACTCTTGAAACTCCATGTTGCTCAAGGCTTGGAAAAACCCTCTGGGGAGAGAAACCAACTATTCTCCACCTGGAGTCTGGAATCCCCGAGTCATTCACAACCAATGAGCCTGATGCCTGCCTCTTCCATCTGGATTACAGGAGCTCTCCCATTTGTGCTCTTAAGTCACAGGAGCACTGGTAACCAATTAAGGCATTGTCCTCAGTGGAATTGAGTGCAAATGAATCATTGAGAGATCAAGGATATGAATTTCAGTCCATATTTCACTGTAACATATCTTGAGAGTAAAAGCTACAAGCATACCGAGAGGAAGATTGAAATTGGATGCAGAATGCTTCCTTTCTGCCATAAAATACAGGTCCTGGGAACAGAGACCACAAGCACCATCACCCCTGGCCTTTGCCTGCTTAAATTTTCAGACATTGTCTTGCTAAGTTGATGAGGCATTCCCTCATTGAAGAAAACTGGTCTTTCCCAGAGGAACATCTTCCTCTACCTTACCCACACCTGAGATGTTAGAGAAGATCCACAACCATCACTGGCTTGTGCATTTTGCACAACCAACAGCATTCTGCTGGTTAGAATTTTCCAAAGGAAAATGCCAAAAGGAAAAATAAGAAAAAGAAATTAAGGAAGGTGTCAGTAGATTGTGAATGTAATGACTGGGGATGCAATGGTGAATGATCCCCAAAATATCCTTTCATACTAACAACATGAGCATATTCTAATACCCACAAAATCCTGCCTTTCCTCATGCCCTGTCCTCCATGGATAACTGATATAATTTTCTGCTCAGAGATCAGCTACAAATGGTTTTCTCCTGTAGTAAAAATGGGATAATTCTTTCCCTCAGGACACACATGTAGACTGTGGTTCTTCACATGCAAAAATGTTTATTTGGAAGATTGTTGTGAAAAGGAAAATTAAGATTTCCTTAGTCATTGATTGTCTTGGTCAAGGGTCGCTTCTCTGCATAGAACTTCACAGACACAGAACCTGAGAAGATTAAATCAAGTACCTTAAAGGAGCTATCCTTGTACTAATGATGTAGCCCATTCAGTAGGATGCTTGCTTTGCAAACGGAAAGAATGGGGTTCAAATCCCCAGCACCTTGGGGAAAAAAAAACACACAAGAAAACCCATTTCTGAAAGAGCCAACCTTCCACCCCAAACCCTTTTTTTCCTACTCTGTTATTCATTGTAATCAACATGGTTCAAGAACTACCAGTTTCACCTGCAAGCAATTTCCATTGACTCCTTTCAGCCAGGACCTGCCCTCAAAGGGACCACTGCATCCCCAGTAACCTTCATTGCTTAAAAGTACGTGTTCCTTCACATCTTTCACCTCTCATTAGTTCAGATGCTACTTCTCACTCGTGAGTATGCTATGCCTGTCTTTTTCCAGCAACTCCTTTTAGTAGGCAGTGTGCACCATGTTACAGTGGCAGAAAATTCAAAATGACACCTACTGGTTCTTGCCAACTTTGAGGCTTTTTGGACAAAATCCCAGACTTCCAATGAAGGGTACTTCCACACCTGAGCACTTTCCATGTGAACAACAGGTCAACTGGAATACCAACATGTGAAGACAAAACACAGCCAACCTTGGCCCTGATATTTTTAGTCAGATTTATTTTGCATTGGCTTGAATATGACTTGATGAAAAATGGTAGGATTTGGGGTTCAATCCATATAAGTTAGTGCTGACAGCATTTAGGAGAAAAGGGAAAATTTACTACCTAAATTCCCAGTATTATTGGAGTTCCAGTGTCAAAAGGAGCAGAGAACTTATGGAGACTCTTGTAAATTTTGATGGATGTCCTCAATACATGCACTGTAGATGTGGGAAAAATATATGTTGATCTCATGTTTACCATGGATCTTTGAATTTTCAGATTGTGCTTTGTAGAGTAAGGAGAAAAAAAAAATAAACATTCATTGCAAGGAATCACACAGAAAAAGTAAACCAGAGACCTTAAGCAAGTTGCAAATTGGTGCTGGATAGAAGCAAGTGAAGAAACAAAAAGCATTTGACAATTTGCAAATGTCTGTGGTAAAAGATCCTGCTAAGTAAGACCTATCCCACATTCGGATATTCTGAACCACTACTGTTTTGATATTCAGTTTTGGGTCTTCACTTTTGCCTTTTAGCAGAGCTCTTTCTGTTTACATTCATGATGTTCTGGTGCCATCTTTATTTTGAGAGTTGGGTTCAGTGCTGCATATTCCAAATTCAACTTGTTTAAATTGTAGTTCATGGGAATATGTGGTATGTTTTAAAGAAAGACTTTTCTTATGTTTCTTGTGACAGAAAAGCTATGAATCAGCATGGGTATAATAGAATGTCTCTTTATTGAAGTAGGCTTTCAGCACCAACAGCCTTGTGCTTTTGGTCCCAACACTATATCCTTGCTCTCCCTCTTTCAATATTCCCCTTGGAAGCTTCTCATCATAGCCCTTTCAGCATGGTGCATGTTCCAATGTGGAGTTGTGCCATGTGATGCTGTGTTCCTAGTGCCATCAGCAGGCACTTCTATGATCCACTGACTTGTAGACAGCATCCTTCCAGGACTGCTAAGAGGAATGGTGGAAATTTTCCATAGGACCTTGTACCAGGCTGGCATTAGTCTGGTAAAGACAAAGAACACATGTGTGAGCACAGATAGACCAGTCATTTATGCATCTCGAGGTGAGTTGAGGTGGCCCTGAAATTTCTCAGCAGGTAAATTACTGAAGGCATCTTAGTTGTAAGGCCATAGCCAAGGAGGTGTAGCCTCATAGGGGTAGTGAGCACAGAATATCTCTCCTAGCATGTCAACACCAACCTATCATCCATTTGATATCCTGAGTGAATGACTCCCATGACAGCACTTAGGACTTCAGGAGATGCATCCACCTTTACCTAGAAGACCCACTTCCCAGATTCCAGCTATCACATGGCTGAAATTTCTAGGAAAAAACTAGCAACCTGCAAGATTGGGTGTGAAGTTTCCCGATTCAAAGATCACTTAATCCACCATGCTCACTGCATGCTCCACTGCCATGAACTCTCACAAGCCATGATTCAGTGTTGTTGCTAGGGCTTAGGATAGTTTTCTGACTAGGATATTCTGGTTGTGCCTAGTCATGGAGGAGAGGGTTAGGATGAAAATAGCACTGGAATCGGTGCTCAGCTTAGTGACACACGTGTCCCCAAGCACATCACAACCAAACAGGCCTACTGGAATGGTGGGGGATTACTGCCTGCTGTCATGATGCCCAGTGTGGCCAAACAAGTGCAGCAATGCATAACAGACTTGAAGATTAGCGTCAGCTGTCAGGCTTCAGAGGAGTTCCTTGTCCTTCCTGGTCCTGGAGGGATTCACTGACCATGGGGCTGTGTTCCGGCAGAAGAGGTTAGAATCACATTTTTGGAAACCCTCAGTGCCCTGGCACTTGGTCCCATCTTATTCCCGCTGGCCATCACAACTGAGCTGGTGTTTGTTTTCAATCTTGGTCTGAAGAAGCCAGGAGCAGAAGCTTCTCTGGTTTCCATGGGAACCATGACGCCATGGTGTTGTCAGTCCTCTGGGGAGAGAAACCAACTGTTTTCCAACCAGACCCTTGAATTCCCTAGCCATTCACACCCAAAACCCCTGATGCCTGCCCCTTCTACCTGGATAGAGGAGCTCTCCCATTGTTTTCATGTCACAGGAGCACTGGTAACCAAGTGAGGTGTTGTCCTGAGTGTAACTGAATGCAACTGAATCATTGAGAAATAAGGGATATGAATTTCATTCCTTTTCTCATTGTAACAAATCATGAATGAAAGCTAAAAACATACTGAGAGGAAGACTGAAATTAGATGAGGAATGTTTCCTTTCTGCCAGAAAATATGGGTCCTGGGAACCTGTAGATGTTCAGAGACAGGTTTGCTGAGGGTGAGGACTTATGATGCTTACCCTTCCCAGCATGCTTACCCAGACAATGGATATTGAGCTCTGAATGCATGGATCAAATTTTATTTAGATTTGCACAGAACATATATAGACACACTATCCAATCACATTAACATGCTTGTTAAAATATAACAGAGTCAGCCTATAGGTGAATTATACGTTGAGGTTCCAGATAGTGCAAACAAACCAAGTATGCCTAAGCAATTCTACCCAGCAATAGGTCTGAGACAAAGGACTGGGGGAATGGCAAGCTCCAGCACACAGCATGAGGCAAGGCAGCGTGGACAATCTCACAAAACAGCTTTCTGTGTTGCATGTTAGAATGAGGCATCTCTTCAGTTCAAACTCAGCTTCAATAGCTACAAAGATTTTCATTCCATGGTGAGTCTTTACCATTACCTCAGTTTCTCTGTTTAGACTATTTGGCTTACTTAGACCATGGTGTCAGTAACAGCTGTCAGATAAGCTTGAGGAATGTTCCCTACAGAAACCCAGAACTTGAGTGCCATCACCACTTGCCTATTCCTGTTTATATTTCCTGATATTGACTAAGTTGATGAGGAATTACCTAATTGAAGGAAACTGGCCTTTCCCAGGGGAAACCCCTTCCTCTACCTCACCCATACCTGAGATGATAGGCAAGATCCAGAAACAGCACTGTCTTGTGCATTTTGCACTGCATTCTGCTGGGTAGAAGTTTTCAAAATAAAATGCCAAAAGGAAAATTAAGAAAAAAAAAATCAAGGAAGTTCTCAGTAGATTGGGAATGAAATGGTTGGGAAGGCAATCACAAATGATCCCCAAAATCTCCATTCATACTAATAACCTGAGCAATCTCTAATATCCACAGAGTCCTGCCTCTCCTCCTGTCCTGTCCTCCATGGATCACTGATATAATTTTTTGCTCAGGGATCAGCTACAATTGTTATTCTCTTTAAGTAAAGACTGTATAATTTTTTCCCTCAGGACACACCCCTAGACTGGGGTGTTGAGAAATAAAAAAAGGTTATTTGAAAGATTGTTGTGAAAAGGAGAATTAAGAATTACTTAGTCATTGATTTGCTTTGTCTAGGATTCCTTCTCTGCATACAACTTCAGAGAGACAGAATCTGACAGGATCAAATTATGTACCTTAAAGGAGCAGTTCCTGTGCTGGCAATATAGACCATTCTGAAGTAGCTGGCTTTGCAAGGAGGAAGGCCTGGTTTCAAATCCCCAGGGAGTGGAAAAAATAGCAACAATAAAAGACACTTCAGAGGATGCAAGCATCCTCTCCTCTCAACCTTTTTCTTTTTCTACTCTGGTATTTAACAGAATCAACAATTTTCAAGAACTACCAGTTTCACCTGCCAGCAATTCCATTGACTCCTTTCAGCCAGGAGCTGCACTCAAAGGTAGCAGTGCATACCAGTCACCTGCATTTCTTAGGAGGATGTGTTCCTCCACACCTTTCAACTCTCATCACTTCAAACTTTTCCACTCACTCATGAATATGCTATCACCATCTATTTCCAGCAAACTCTCCTCATTGGCAATGTGCTCCAGGTTGCAGTGGCACAAAATTCAAATTGATATCTCACTGGCCCTTGCCAAATTTGAGGCTTTTTGAACACAATCCCAGACTTCCAGTGAAGGGGCTTCCACACCTGAGCACTTACCATGTGAACCGCAAGGTCAATTGGGAAACCAACATGTGAAGACAAAAGTCATCTGTCCCTGACCCTGATTTCCTAGTCAGTTTTATTTTGTATTGCCTTGATTATTACTTGATGAAAAATGGTTGGATTTGGGGCTGAATCCATGTTAGTTTGTGCTGATAGCATTCGGGAGAAAGGGGGAATTTACCACCTACTCTCCCAGTACAATTGGAGTTCCAGTGTCAAAAGGAAGGAAACACGAGTAGAGACTCTTGTTAATTTTGATGGATGCCCTCAATAGATGAACTGTAGAAGTGGGAAAAGGATATGTTGTTCTCATGTTTACCAGGGATCTGGGAATATTGGATTGTTCTTTGTAGTGTAAGGGAAAAAAAAAAACAAAAACCATTCATTCCAAGAACTCACACCAAAAGAAGGAAACCAGAGCCATGAGGCATGTTGCAGGTTGGTGGTGGGTCAAAGCATGGTAAGAAATGAAAAGAATTTGAAAATTTGCAAATGTCTGTGTTACAAGTATTCTGCTCAGTATGTTTGATCCCACATTGAGATATTAATGAACCACTCCTGATTTGATAATCAGTTTTGGGTCTTCACTTCAGTCTTTTAGCAGAGCTTTTCTGTTTACATTCATGATGTTGTGGTGCAGTCATTATTTCAAGAGCTGGATTCCAAATTCAAGTCATTTAAATTGTAGTTCATGGGTATACATGGTGTGTTTTAAAGAAAGCGTTTTCTCATGGTTCTTGTGCCAGAAAAGCTATGAACCAGCATATGTACAATCAACTGTCCCTTGACATCAACAAGACAGAGCCATGACTTTACAAGTTTTTTGAGGTCCTTGCAAGGGGAATTAGAGTCTGTAATGATGGTTGCTTACAGAATGAACTGGCAAGAACTACTTCCTGTATTGGTAGAGTATGTTGAACCTGAAGACATGTTGTGGAATTTGAGGGTGGAAAATGATGGCTGAATAGTTTTAGAATGTCTCTTCATTGAAGTAGACTTTCAGAACCAACAGCCTTGTGCTTTCATTGCCAACACAATGTGCTAGCTCTCCCTCTTTGAATATTCATCTTGGAAGCTTTTCATCATGGCCCTTTCAGCATGGTGCATGTTCCAATCTGCAGTTATTCCTCATGATGCTGTGTTTCTTGTGCCATCATCAGGCTCTTCTGTGATCCACTAACTTGTAGTCAGCATCTTCCTGGTTTTGCTAAGTGGACTGGTGGAAATTTTCTACAGGATATTGGGCAGGCTGGCACTAGTCTGGGCAAGACAAGGAACACATATGTGAACACAGATAGGCCACTCATTTCTGCATCTTGAGGTGAGTTGAGTTGACCCTGAAATTTCTCAGCAGGTAATTTTCTGAGTGCATCTTAGTTGTAAGGCTACAGCCAAGGAGGTATGGCCTTATAGGTGTAGTGAGCACAGAATATCTCTCCTGGCATGTCAGCACCATACTATCCTTCATCTGACATCCTGAGTTAATGACTCTCAGACACCACCTAAGCCTTCAGAAGATGCATCCACCTTCACATAGAAGACCCACTTCCCAGATTCCAACTGTACCTGGCTAAACTTTCTAGGAAAAAAGAAGCAAACTTCAAGATTGTGTGTGAAGTGTCCCAATTCAAAGATCACTTAACCCACCATGCTCACTGCATGTTCCACTGCCATGAGCTCTCACAAGCCATTATTCAGTGTGGTTGCTAGGACCCTAGGCTAATCTCCTGAATAGGATATTCCAGGTGTGCCCAGTCCCAGAGGAGAGGGTTAGGAAGGAAATTGCACTGGAGCCAGTACTCATCTTGTTGATCCACGTGTCCCCAAGCACACCTCCACCAAAACAGGGCCACTGGAACTGGTGGGGGATAACTGCCTGCTGTCATGTTACCCTGTGTGGCCACACAAGTGCAGCAACACCTAGGGGACCTGAAGTTTAGTGTGAGTTGTTAGGCTTCACAGGAGTTCCTTGTCCTTTCTGGTCCTGGAGGGATCCACCAACCAAGGAGCTGTGATCTCCTGTCTGAAGGGCTTAGAATCACATTTTGCAAAACCTCAGTTACCTGGCACTCTCTCCCTTCTTCTTTCCTCTGATCATCACTTTTTAGTTGATGCTTGTTTTCAATCTTGGTCTGAAAAGGCCAGGAGTACAAGATTCTCTGGTTTCCATGGGAACCGTGATGCCATGGTGCTGTGAGGCCTTTCCTCTGTGACCTCAGGAGGAATCTGAAATGAGGGCACCAGGTCACAGGAGCCAATCCTCAAACTCCATGTTGCTCAAGCCTCCAAACAAACCCTCTGGGGAGAAAAACCAACTGCTCTCCAACCAGAGCCTCGAATCCCCTTGTCATTCACACCTGAAATCCCGGATGCCTATCCCTTCTACCTGGGTAGAGGAGCTCTCCCATTTTTGCTCTCATGTCACAGGAGCACTGTGAACCAAGTGAGGCATTGTCCTCAGAGTAACTGAATGCAACTGAATCTTTGAGAGATCCAGGATATGAATTTCAGCCCTTTTCTCAATGTAACAAATCTTGAGAGTGAAAACTACAAACATACTGGTACTGCTGTTTACCGGTGACGAGTTCTGCTCCATCAAATGATGAAGTTTGAACACTAGAGAAGCACACCAAGGCAAGCATATTAAGCAGGTTTTATTTAAAGGTAATAATACAGACTTCTCCCAGCAGGAAGAAGGGGGCCATGACTGATGTTTTAAAGTCCCCAAATTGAGTGTACCCTCATCTTTTATAGGTTAAAATCTATTTTGTTCTCCAGTTCTCTCCCCCTTATCATTTCTTCCTACCTACATGAGTAGGCCTGGTTTTGCATTAAGTGAAAAGCCATGGGCAGGGGGAGGGCCAATGTAATTCAGGCAGATAAGCGCCCAGGGGGCATTAATTAGTAGCTCCATGCTTGCAGTCCTTGATAAAGGCATGTAAATTTGGTAATCAATGGTCTCTGAGTGCCTTGACATATCATTCTTTCAAGGTCAGTCATCAACTTCCGGAGGCGATGGCTTCATGGCTTCATTTCCTCGATTTGACCCGGTCCCCTATTTCTACACAATATGTCCTTAATTCTGACTTCATTCTCCACTTTTGCTTTAGGAACTCCTTATTACTGTAAGGAAAAGGGGGTGCTTATCATTCTGGCTGCTCCAAAGCTGGGATGGGGCAGCGAGGGGCAAGGGGTTTGGAATTCCCTTTTAAAAATCAGGTCAATTGAGGGGTCCAAGGTAGAAGTCTGGTTGGTGAAAAGCAGATTGTAAAGTCATCTGGGGGTGGGTGCTTCTATGAGAGAAGAACAAAAAGACATGAATAATGAAATGAGATTAGTACAAAGTAAATGTTGCAGAATGTGGAACATGTCAATGAGTATCATGAAGATGACAGAAGTCCTTAATCCTTCACCAGGAGGTGGAAGAACTGAGAAATTGTTCCCATAATAAGGCCTAACAAAGGCTGGAGAGGACAAGGACTTTATTTGTGGACTTTAACATTGTTCAGGTTATCAGGAATGTAAACACTACTGTTGCGCCCAAAGGCTCAAGATGTGGCAAAGACCACCAGAGACCACAATCAATGCAAGCAACAAAGAGTCATTTATTAGCAAGTTCGAGCCTGGTCCTCTGTGTCCTCAACCGGTGATGCTAAGAGGCCCCGAGCCCTCGTTAGCAGGGTTTATATAATGAAAGGCAAGCAGTTATACAGTGTTCTTCTTAACTGGTTAACATACACAATTGTAAACCATGTTATCTTAAGTTCTGAGTCACCCTGACCTCCGAGAGGAGGGTTGTCATTAGCAAGATTTGCTCTTGGGTCAGCCTCCCTGGCTTCACAAATAAGATGAGAGATGGAAAATTCTTTGCCACTTTCAGGAGGCTGGGGGCAGTTTGGGGAAGCCTGTGTTTATACAGGTGTGGGCTCCCTCTATCTTTCATTCCCCCCTCTCCAAGAGCATTTAGAGAGCCAATCTTGGGTCTCTATTGTTTTAACACTTGCTGCTGCTTCATGGGCTGATATTGGGCCCTTAGCACCATTAGCTGTATTGTATTTATTTTATCCTTAACAAAAGCAATTAACCAATTGACTATACAAGGTCCTACAGTTAAAGCTAGTAGCAACAATAATAGGGATCCCACTATAGCGGACACCAGAGTAGTTAACCAAGGGGAAAATTGAACCAGGATTCAAACCAGCTCTGACTAGCTTCCCTTTCTTTCTTTCTGTTTGCTAGTCCTTCTCTGACTTGTGCCATGAATTCCCTCACTACCCCAGAATGATTAGCATAAAACCAACATTCTTCTCCCAGGGCTGCACATAGACCTCCTTGCTTACAGTTTGTAAAGGCAGGTAAATTTGGTAATTAATGAGCTTAGGAGACCTTAACATTTTATTCTCCCAGGGGCAGTCTCCAACTTCCAGAGGCAGATGGCCTTCAGGGCCTTCATTTCCTCAATTTGACCTGATCCCATATTTCTATACTATCTGCCTGCCCCCAATTCTTACTTCATTTACCCCTCTAATACTAGGAACTCCTTCACTGCTGTAGGAAAAATGGGTGATGACCAATCTGGCTTCTTCAAGCTGGAAGTGGGTATTGTGGGGCAAGCAGTTTGGAGTTCCCTTTTTAGAAATAGGGTCAACTGAGGGGTCCAAGGTAGAAGTCTGGTTGGGGAAGAGCAAGCTGTAAAGGCATCTGTGGATGGGTGCTTCTATGAGAGAAGAACAAAAAAAACATGAGTACGGAAATGAGATTGATACAATATAAATGTTGCAGAATCTGGAACATGCCAATGAATATCATAAAGAAGACAGAAATCAATAATTCCTCACCAGGGGGTGGAAGAACTGAGAAGTTGTTCCCATAACAAGGCCTAGCAAAGGCTGGAGGGGACAAGGTCCTTATTTGGGGACTTTAACATTATCCAGGTTATCAGGAATGTAAACACAATATTTAACTCTTAATGTCAATGAGGCCCCCAGAAAATATAGTTAAGCGACTTAATGTCATCTGAGTTTTATACAATATCCCTTTGTTGGTATAGCCTGTGTTAAGTAGAGATCTCTATATTTCTGTTACTTAGGGCTAGATAATCATACTAGCAAACATAGATAAAGCCTACCTGTGACTGTAGGCCTTAAACTGACTAAAGTCTTCTGACTCTGGCAGTTTCCCTTGATAGTTATCAAGCACATTTGCCTAAGAATCTTTCTTTTGTAGCTTCCACTCTTAATTTTAGTGTACATCTTAAGTTACTTTTAACTATTGTTTCTTCTAATTGCCCAAGAATGGCTATATTTTGGTTTTAACTGTTTTGCTGGGTGTCCAAGAACAAGCTGGTCAAATTGACCTGGTTCCTGTACTGTTAAAGAGTCAGCTGAGTTTCCACAGGGATCACTCATAGAGAACTTAAGAGCAGCTTCTTAGCTCCATTAGTGCCATTGGTTAGGCAGGGTTTTCTCGATGAGGTGGCTTTCCTTGAAAGCATTAGGGATGTCTCCCTTTTTCCATGACCCTCCTCTGCAGCAGATGCACTGAGTGATTTTCATCCTCTAGTCTCAACAATCTCCTTGATCAGGAGGTTGTGTGACCCAGAGTTGCAGTGCTCCTTAGAGAAGTTCTCTTATTCCCTGGGTTCAGGCGGACTTTGAGGGCAAGATACTGTTTATTTTTTTTTTCTCTTGGCCTCTATATGTAATTCCAATTTCTAAGTTTGATCTGAATCATCCAGCAAGCCAGTCTCACCAGTCATAAAGTAAGAATACTGGGCTTTAACTTTAATGTCCATAACTTTACAGTCATTTACTTTTTTTAAAAAAGTACTTCCTCATACTATCTGTTTTGAAGGTGATGGACTATTATCACAAGTTACCTAGATTGTATGTTCTGGAAGCATCTACTTCTGCAAAACAGTAACAAGCAACAGTTTTACAAAATGAAATTAGCAAGAGTAAAAACATATTTAGCTTGTATAATAGTTTTCTTGAATTTTGGTTGAGTTCTACATTATATACCCTGTTTGAGATCACAGTAATCTTTACAACAAACATCAAACTTTTGAGCACAACTTTAAATGAGTTAAAGTCTGGCTTACTTTGGAGTCATTCTAACATGTAGCAGGGTGAGGCAGAGCCTTATCTCAGGTAAGGCAGGGTTCTTCACAAGTCTTAAGTAAAATGTTCTAATCCTAAAGCTAATTTTTGTCCCTTTTGCCATGACCAGCATAACCAAATTTTCAAGTTCAGGGGGGGTCAAAGGAGTATGAGAAAAAAAAAAAGGTTTATAAACACAGATTTTGAAAATTAAGCTGAGATCAGATGAAGCTCTGTTCTCTGATGAAAATGTTGTGCCCGAAGGCTCGAGACCCCAAAAAGGCCACCAGAGACCACGATCAATGCAAGTAACAAAGAGTCATTTATTAGCAAGTTCGAGCCTGGTCCTCTGCACCCTCAATATCTGGTGATGCTAAGAGGCCCCAAGCCCTCCTTTAGCAGGGTTTTTATAATGAAAGGCAAGCAGTTTTACAGTGTTCTTTTAATTGGTTAACATTTGAACAGCTAAACATTAGTCCTCCTCTGGTTGGGTCCTGCCAATCTATTTGATTCTCATTGGGTCCCACCAGAACTGAACGGTCCTAGTGGAAGAAGGCAGGAGGGAAGGGGTAAACTATGCAGGAAATGAGTCAGGGCTAAGCCCCCCCATCCTTGATAGATAAGGTTTCCAGGCAACCGCACATTCCTCAGTCAAATATCTCTTAACAACCTTGGTAAGCTCAGGGGTGCAGCAGACCTGTTTGTCCTGTATTGCCTGCATCCAGGTGATTGAGACAGGTAGCAGCACAGATATCACTCCGTTCTCAACACTGATATGAAGGAAGAGTGCGGTCCTGCACGTGGTCCAGGTACTAGGTCTCCTCTAGCTTTGAACAAGCCAGAAGCCAATGCTCCAAACAGCTCTGGCACTGGCAGAGTGATCGAGTGGGGGACGGTTCCTGCCACTGCACGGGCTGAGAGCTGGGCATGTGCAGAAGGCTGTGGTAGGTTGGACACACCCCTGCATGGCTCCAACCACTGTGAACTCACCCTGTCTGGAACTCCAAACCACTGATCTCTACTCTAGGGCCCTGAGGTGACTTTGGAGAGGAGATCCCATGAGAGCAAAGCCCTTTCTCTCACCCTCCTGCCCATGTGGGGACACCTGCAAGCACACTGTCACTGCATGGTCCAGGGTGAATCACTGCAGAGGTCCTGGGGATGTAGGCACTTCAGCATCCCCACCACACTTCAGGGACTGGGCTTCCCGGTACTGGGCATTGTCAGCTTACTTTTGTCAGAGACATGCCTGGCAGGGAGAATTTCAAGACTGCTTATTTGGAGGTTCCTCGCTAAAGGGTCTAAAGTGTTCTGGGCTTTCCCATGATGGGTTATTTTAAAGTGTCCCCATAGGGGACAAGTGCTGCACTGCCCACCCCCCTTGCAGCAGCTGGCACCCCTTGGTCCTTGATCTTCTCAATGTGTGCACTCCAAGGAGCTGACTGCAGTGTGCCCTATGAGCGGGGATCAACCTGGGAGCCCCCTCCACACTCCCTACACCTGCCAGCCAGTGGGGGTCCATCAGAGATTTCCTCCACTGCCCACACCAGTGCTTGCTGTGTCCCCTGGGCCTGGCAGGTTCACCTGCTGGCCGGGCTGGACCAGAGCAATAGTTCTGCATTTTGCAGATCTGTTTTCAGGGGGCAGGATGCAGGAGCTGAAAGCCTCACCCAGTGCTGGGGGGTTCCAG
The DNA here is from genome assembly GCF_902686445.1 of Sciurus carolinensis. Taxonomy (NCBI): domain Eukaryota; kingdom Metazoa; phylum Chordata; class Mammalia; order Rodentia; family Sciuridae; genus Sciurus; species Sciurus carolinensis. The sequence continues at coordinate 726,350 of NW_025920125.1, read as the reverse complement.
GCTAAATTGTCTGAACATGCTGTCCAAAATGGGAACTATCACATAGTCCTTTGACAGGAAAATTGGTGGAACTTTGTGAATTATTTGAACACCTGATGCTTAGACATGAGGAAAAGCCAACTGAATAACACCAATTAATTCCATGAACTTACAGTTGAATGAAAGAATCCAGACAACAGAAGAACAATATGAAGTCTAAATGCAGCACTCCAGCACTGTTCCACAGAGATCTCTGTGGAAAAGATAGGCGACCAGCTACTTCATTAAGTTGTGACCGGGTTTATCATGAAGGAACCTCTGGGTTGCTAAAAGGTTCATGTCTTTGTTTTTGGTGGTGATTTCATGGTTGTGTTCATCTCACAAAAATTCTTAAAGCTATACATATATAATTTGTTTATTTCTATGCATGTGGGTTTTATTTCAACCAAAAAAACTACTGAAAATTAATTAGCAGGTCAGTTTGCAGCATTGGATAATGTAAACTGAAAGTTCCTTTGATTGCCAGCAGCACTTACAGAGTCAAAGGCAAAGGACAAGACATCAAGTGTGGGTGTGTAATCCCATGGAGCTTATGATCTTCAGGGAAGAGTTAGTGAACACAGTTGTCTTTGGTATTTCTGGGAGATGGGTTCAAGGAACCTTCCCATCCCCTCCCAAATACCAATATTCTGAAGTCTTATATAAAGTTACATGTAATTTACATATAAACTACCTTATTCTTCAATATATTTTAAGTCATCTCTAGATTACTTATAATACCAAATATAAATGCTATGTAAACAGTTTTCAGACTCCATTGTTTAGGGAATATTAGTAAGAAAAACAGTCTGTACAGATTTGGTACAACTACAATTATTTTCTAAGTATTTTTAATTCTGAATTTTTTGAATTTTTGAATGCAAACCCAACGTGTCAACTAGTGTTCTGAGTTATTTGCGTGTGTCAATTCACTGAATTCTTATAACTCTGAGGTTGGGGTTATTATCTCTGAAGATTAGGGGGTTGTTTTATTAATTATCAAACAGCCATTAGTGGGGGAATCTACATTAGAATCCAGCCAGTCTAGACCTAAATTCTGGATTATTTATTATAATTTAAGACTGTTCTTCAAGTTAACTATATCATAGTATTCAATAATTCTTTAAACAGTCATCACTTATTTCAGTAAATGATCACAGCCAATTATAAAAAGCTTTCCAAATGATCAGTCATATTTGTAGAGGCCATAAATGAAACCTACTCTTGATATTTATTTGGTTTAGAATTACAAATGAGTTTTTTTTTTTTCTTACAGGATAACATACTATTATGTTGAGATCCTGGCATGGGGCATTTTTTTTGACCTAGGAATAGAATGACATCTTTCATGCGTTAAGTAAAGAATACAGTACGATTAAAGAGAAGTGACTTTTTAGTTAAGAGTTTATTTTGCCTATGTTCTCAAATGATATCCATGCTACATTTAGCATAATTACTCAATCTATAAATTATTTTAGGTAAGGAAACATGTCTGAGTTTATTTACTTCCCATACCATGATTCTTTAAGAAAAAAACAAAACAAATAAAATCTCTATTTTTGATAGTGATTATTAATTGGTGTAACTGACTTTTTTTTTACTACTTTTGCATACCTCTTGGTAAAACAAAACTCAACAATTATTCACACAATCAAATTACATTGACAGGCCTTCCTATATTTTCAGGTTATATACTTAAGAAAATACTCATTTACTAAGTGGATTTTTAGTGCTAAATAAAGGTAAAACATTGATTAAAGCTAAAAAAAATTCTCTTCCTAGGGTTTTATACAGAAGAAGGAAACATAAAATTTGAAGATAAGTACTTTTAAAAAAAAATAAAGAAGGCTCAGGGAATGTGTGGTGAAAATGGGTCAGAATTTCAGATAGCACGCTGGTCAGCTTTACATTATGTACTGTAACTGAATACCTAAGGTCGTCCACTTACAAAGAAGAAAGATTTATTTTGGCTGACTGTTTTGGAGGTTTTATTTCCATGACTGGTTAGACCACTATTTACAGGCCTGTGGCAAGGGAATGTGTACAATGGCAGCACTGTGGCCAAACTTCATCTCCTGACTGGGATACACACCTCCATGGTAAAGATCTTCTGCAGGGCCCACTGCTTCAAAGTTCTGCCACCTCCAATGAGCACCAGCTAGGCACCAAGTCTTTAACATGAGGACTTTGGAATGATCCAACCAGATCCAAACCACAGCAGATGGGGGTCAGAAAAAGCCCCATCAACATGATTAAATTTTGGTCCAGATCTAAAGGTGATAAAAGAGAAAGCATATGGAAAGACTGGGGCACAGAATTGTATGCAGAAGGAATACCCAGTACAGAGTTCTTGAGGTCATGCTGTGTGAATACATATTAGGACCAGTGCAGAGGCCTCAAACAGAGTGAGTTGGTGAGGAACTGCAGGACATGAGGGGAGAAAAATAACAGGTTCAGATGGTGTTGAGAAATACATACCTCATTAGGGGCTTTGACCCAGAGCAATATGGAAGGCTTTTTATTGTTTTGAGAGTGATATGTACTGGTTTGCATGTTAGTAGGGTGACACTGGTTTCTGTGTTGGGAGCAGGCTGTAGGCCACAAGGGATCAGAGGCAGGGAAAGTGATGAGGGGTTATCCCAATAATCCAGGTGAGAGGTGATGGGTGATGCTGACTATGGTGGTGGTCATTGGAGTGTTGAGAGTAGCTAGACTCTAAATAAATTTGGAGAATGAAGAGAAATGGAATTATTGAGAGGCTAGAAGTGGATTGTAAGGGAAAATGAAATGACCACAAGGTTCAGAGTTGAAACTGTGTAGTTTACACTGCTGAGGAAAAAACTCAAATACTCAAGGTTTGGGAGGGTTGGAGGTCAGATGTTCTTTGTGGAACATGCTGAATATACATGATCACTGAGAAAGGAAACAGGATAGGGACATTTTGATTGACACACTCAAAAATACTAAATCCTAAGAGTGACCTGGATTTTCTGAGTCCCAGAAGGGTCTTTTCTCCTCACATCACACTGATGGTCCAAAATTTCTCTTGTGCAAGATAATAAGCACATCCATCTCCCCTCCTTGTCTTCTGAACAAAAACCAAGGTCAACATTAAACATCATTTGGCTTGCTAAGGGAAGAAATGGTCTATATGCCTGCAGGTTCTAGCTGATATTCATAGCAGGAGCTGAGGGAGGACATATGGGCTGGAATCCCAGGGGCACTTGATCAAAGAGTGGAGCATCAAGCTGGATAAGAGAAAGCTGGTGCAGAAGACATCTCACATGTCATAGGAATTAACACTCCACCAAGGACCTGGGAGATGTACTACCATGTTGCTAGATTGACTTTTCAAAGCCTAGAGAAACATTGGTTCACTTTAGGGTAGGATTTACAGAACTGCCACTGCAGACAGTAAGAAAGAAGTGGGCACAGAAATAGTAATCCTTGGAATGATGATCTTACAAGGGCCAGGGCACTCACATCATAAAGATACATGATCTCTTGCCAACTCTCTGGGTCTGATGAAGTTCTTAATCTCAAAAGCAAGGACTAAAAGAGAGGCCAGTTTACCTCAAGGGAGTTCCCTCCAATAGCACTTCAAGCCTACGCAACAATTGTCCCTACTAATCCTTTCACCTAAAGATCTATGGCCATGTACTTGGAGAACAAGTGCCCTGGCTAGAAAATAATGGGCAAGCATTTCAAGATGGTCCTGTAGTATCTAATTTGATACTGAAGGACTGAAGCTCCATAGCAGACTGTTCAAGTAGCCGAGGATAATGGCAGGTCACAAATGGAGCCCTGCCCCAGATGTTCTCTTGGTTCTACACACTCACCTCTCAGTTACATGCCACATCTCTGTAGTTATGATGGAAACAGAAATGTTCTGGAATCTTGGCTAGCAGCATGAGTTCATAAAGTGGGAAACATAAATGGAATTTTCTATAACTTCTTTCTTCCAATGATCCAAGTAGTAAATCCAAAACATAGTATTCTGGAGGGAATGATAAAAATCAGAGGATGTGAGGCTGTTTGTCTACATAATTTTCCATGTAATTCACCAGTGTGGACCCTAAAAGTGACTCAGAAAGTTAACAGTGGACAGCAGAAAACTCAAAACAAGTAATGTTTCCAACTGTAGTTCCTATACCACAATACAGGATTCTGGCCTTAGGAGATTAACACAGACTCAAATACAGGTGCAGCATCCCAAATCCATAAATTCAAGACCTGAAATTCCCCCAAATCAGAAACATTTTGTAGATCAATGTGCCACTAGAAATGGAAATTTTCACATCTGACCTCATGTGACAGGTCAAAATCAAAATGTAAGTGCACTAAACCTTAGTACAAAATCACCTTCAGGCTGTCTGTATAAGCTATTTATAAAACAAGCGAATTCTGTGTTTAGACTTAGGTCCCATCCCCAAATACTACAAATCTCTTAGTATATGTAAATATTGCAAGATACCCAAAATTCCAAAACAATTCTGGTCTCAAACTTTTTGGATAACTGCCACATCATTTGAAGTCCCTGACATGGCACAGGTGTTCTTCTCCATCCCCAGAAGAAGCAGAATCTGGAGCAGTTAATTTTCCAGTGAAAAGGAAGAGATAGGTGATCTACATTCTTGCTCTGTTAATCCAGCTCTCCATTTTCATGCACTCTTAAGTGACCTGTATATTTGGACCTCCCTCAGATCATCACACTAATAATGTATGTGCATGCAGATGAATGGATAAACAAAATATGGCATACATATATAATGGAATGTTACTCAGCCATTAAAATAAGAATGTTTTTGACATTTTCTGAAAAATGGATCTGGAGACTATTATCCTAGGCAAAATAAGCCAATCCCCAAAACCAAATGTCAAATGTTCTCTCTGATATGTGGATGCTAACACACAAGTGTGGGGGTGGGAGAAGTTCAGGAGATTATATAAAGGGGCATGAGAGGAAGGAAGAGTGGATGGGAAAAGAGAAGACTGAGGAGTGATTCTGACATACTCTCCTATGTACATGTGCAAATATCTCACTGTGAATTTGTATATCATGGACAACCGCAAGATGGGGATCTTAATAGAATAAAATGTACTCCACATTTGTATAAGTAAGTAAAATTATACTCTACTCTCATTATAACTAAAAATAACAAAAATAAAGAATAAAGAAAAAAAATTATGTTGATGGAATTACCCTGACGAGAACAGAGAAGCAAGAAGTGACAGGTATTTTGGAGGCCTTGGAAAGACATCTGCATTTGAGAGGTATAATATATATCTAGCAAAGATTCAGTTGATGAAGTGCTTATGGACCCAGCAATCTAACAGGTGCCCATTTACAAAAAAGGAAAACTCATGGCATTTTTTATTTCCCAACACTGACAAGAAACCCATGGCCAAAATGGTCTTTTTAGGTTGTGGGATCTGCATATTCCACAATTGAAAATGCTTCTCTGATCTGTGCATTAAGAGAAAGGGAGATGGATAAGCTAGCATTGGGCAGCAGAACAAGAATGAAGACTTGCAGGGTACTGGATCAAGCCCTGTCACCTGCAGCAGAGAACACTACAACCAGAAACATAGTCCTAGTAGAGATGGAATCCCTCCAAATGAATCAGAGCTGACCACCATGGATCAAATCCTATGAGTTTCTCAGGTCATAATATCAAGCAGAACTGAAAAAATCCATCCTAAGATGGAGGGTCCAAGAGTCAGCATAGAGGGGAGAAGTGAGTCATTCAAGCAGGCAGCCAGGAGCTTCAGGAGCTCCATGACTTCTTGATTGGTGGGGAGGAAATTGTACCTCACCCTCAACCACCCTCAACTGACACAGATGAGGTATGTGTGGGGCTCTCCCTTCCAGCAACCCTGGAAGACAATTTACAGCTTAGTTTATAAATAGTTGCCTCAGTGTCCAGTAGAATCTGCAAGTGGTTTTTAGGACAACACTTACAGAGGGCTCTGAAGGTGCAGAGAATAGAAATTCTGATAGACAGAACTGCAGGGACATAGAGCATGTGGTTCTCCACTTTGTATGAAGAAAAAATTGGCCAAGGGAATAAAATATATGGGTCACTGGGGAAAATCAATTGCTTCTTCTCAGTCAGGAACAAGGAGATGGAATATCTGGAAGGTCAGGGACAGGGAGGTCTGAGGCAGAAACATGTTATTAGATTGGTAAGAGTTAGCATGGAGTTTGAAGGTCTTAATCTTGCATGGTAACACCTGCCAAAGAGTACACACACACAAACACACCATGGAAAAGGCATTGAATTTTCACCCAGATGTGATGATCAGCCTGTCTTCTGCCTTCCCAGGACTGACAAAATAGTCATTAACGGAGTAGCATCAATGGAGGGGTTGAGGCATTTGTTACACCCAACAGCACAAACTCCCGTTAAAACCAATATGTTAGTCCCACAGCACATGTATATTCTGCTGCCAAAAGAAACATATATTGATTCCTTTAATATAATACATTTGTCAAGGAAACTCACCAGCCACTCTAGGAGGGGAAGCAATTCAATTTGGCTGGAAGCAACATATTCAAGGTATGAGTTTGTCTTTCCTGCCTTCAGATCCTCAGCCAGTACTGTGTGAGGTCATCTAGAATGTTTTCTGTACAAACAAGTCCTCGTCCAACTTACTGTACCCAGGAACCCACTTACGAATATAACTATGGGAACACAATCACAAAATTCATGAAGAGGATGGATTATTATATAGTCCAAAAATTGATATGCTGATGGAGGGATGGAGGGACATGACTAAAAAATTAGCTTGGAGGTGATACCCTCTCAAGATCAAGTGCCTTCCTGGAAGGCAACATAGGCAACATTACATAATGATTTGTCCTCAACAGTTTGAATACATTGAACTAAAATGTTGAATTAGAAGTAATTTCTTTTACCATGACTCCCAGTGACTGACTTGCCTAATTTGTACATTTCCTACCCCCCAATTTAAATTATCAGAGAGTCTGATTTCCAAAGTGAGAAGGCTTCCACCAGGAGACACTGTAAGAGTCCTCTTAAACTTTAAGCTCTGACTACCTTTCACTTGGGCTCCTCATGTTGAGATACCTACCCTGATGAAGTCACTGACACTGATCACTGGAAGCAGTAAGGCTGCTACTAGATCCTGGGGACAGGAAAGGATATATTTGACACCCAAGTGGCACATTAAGGTGACTTCTAGATGTTCCTGGCCAAAATTTGACAACAAATCAATAGGTCACCACCCAGAGTATCTGAAGGCCATGGTGGTCAGATGCTTCAGTGATGAAGATGTGAATCATGCCACCAAGTAAACCAGAATATTGGACAGAAATGGAGAGGACAGGTGTGAGAGTAGGTAACCACTGCACTTAAGACACAGCAAGTGGATTCAAGCTGTCGGAGTACAGAGTACAGCAAATACCATGGTATGCCACTCCCTTTCCTCCCTTGAGGATGAGGGTATTCACTTTTTTTCCTGCTGAGAGCACTGGGATCTGACAGACCTAAGGATAATCCATTTCTCGTATTTGCCCTCAGAGTCATTCAACCCAAAGTCATACTACAAGGGACATCTCATATTCACCCAGCCTGAAAGCAGGACAAACTGGAGGGCAATCTAGCACCAAGCTCTCTGCAGGATGGACTGCAGCATCAGTCACAATTGCAATTCAACTGTATTACTGCCCCAAAGTTTGACTTCTTCCTCTGCCCAAATCTACCTCCCCTGTAGCTCAAGATCACAGCAGAACAATGTGAATAGAAACTCCTATCCCAGGGTCTGTCTCCTGGGGAACATAACTCATAGCAAGGACATGTTGAGATGAGTCCCAGTCAGCTCAAGGTAACAACTGGTGGTGATTCTGGGTATTCTGGTGACCACGGAGCTTGCTCTTGACCTCTGCTAACAAAGACAGGATACCTTGGGGAGTCTGTACATTTCTTCTGATAGTCTTTGATCATATTACTCTATTTTGGACCTGCAATGGGCATGATTTAGAAAGAAGCAAGAAAGCTTTCTTGAAACCACCTGTGAGCTGAATTGTGTTAGATGAAAGACTGGAAATGCTAACAAGGAATTTGATAAAAGGTGTGCCTTTGGCAATAAATTGCATTTTTTTTTTTGTGGTGCTGGGGATTTGAAAACAGGGTCTTGTGCATGTGAGACAAGCATGCTACCAGCTATATCCCCAGACCCAATAAATAGCATTTTTAATAGTGCTGGTAGTAGTTGAAAGATTATAACACAATGAGAATGTCAGTATCAATTTTTATTAGTGCCATGAACAAGATACACTGTATTTAAATTAGCTTCATTGCATAAGTATTTTTGTAAGTAATCTCTCTGGAAACAATGACATATCCAATGTATTTTTAAAAAAAGCACTAAATACCTTGCCAGTGTTCTCAAGAAAACAACCATAATTTGATACAGGGAAAACATGTCACAATACCCAAGGGTTCTCAGAAATTCAGAAACATGATTGTAATTCTGAATTCCAACAAAACTGTAGAATAAGTTAGAAGAACATTATATGGGATGGATTAGGTTTTACAAAAGTTGCATGAAAATTAAAGAGGAACTAAAAATAGTGTTTAAAAAGTAAATCACCACTCTCCCTCTCCAAAATGATAGAATAATAAAGAGGGTTGATTATGTCTAGGTTAATTTAAGCCACTTAAGGAATGGCTTGGCAGTTCTTCAGCCAAAACATGATCATTCCATTCAACATAAATTATTATAAAATTTAAAATGACCAGTTAGTAATTTCTTTTAATTGATTATTATTAAATAAAAATAAGGGAATCTGTTTCATGTATGAATCTTCCCAGAAATTTCCAACATTTTTCTGAATTAATCTAATAACAAATTAGATCATGGTGCTGGGAAAACTGAAAAAATATATACAGCAAAATGAAATTAAACCCCTATTTCTCACCCTGAACAAAGCTCAACTTAAAATGGATCAAGGACCTAAAAATCAGACCACAGATCCTTCATCAAATAAAAAAAAAAAAGTAAGTCCAAATCTTCATCATATTGGCTTAGGACCAGACTTCCTTAACGTGACTCCCAAAGCATAAAAGATAAAAGCAGAAATCAATAATAGGGACTGATTAAAATTAAAAAGCTTTTTCTCAGCAACAGAAACAATCAACAATGTGAAGAGAGAATCTACAGAGTTGGAGAAAATCTTTGCCACAGGCACTTCAGATAGAGCATTATTCTCCAGAATCTATTAAGAACTCAAAAAAATTGACACCAAGAATACAAACAACCCCATCAATAAGTGGGCTAAGGAAATGAGCAGACACTTCACAGAAGTAGATCTATAAGCAATCAACAGATATATAAAAAAATGTTCAGCATCTCTAGTAACTACCCTAAGATTTTATCTTACCCTAATTTGAATGGCTATTACCAAGAATGTAAGCAATAAGAGGTGTTGGTGAGGATGTGGGGTAAAAGGTACACTCATACATTGCTGTTTGGGTTACAAATTGGTACAGCCTCTCTGGAAGGCAGAATCTCTCTGGAGAGTCCTTAGAGAATGTGGAATGGAACCACCATTTGACCCAGCTATCCCACTGCTTGGCCTATACCCAGAGGAATTAAAATCAGCATACTATAGTGATGCAGCTATCATTGTTTATAGCAGCTCAATTCACAGTAGCTAGATTGTGGAACCAACCTAGATGCCCTTCAGTAGATGAATGGATAAAGAAATGGTGGCATATATACACAATGGAATATTATTCAGCCATAAATAATAAAATTATTGCAATTGAAGGTAAATGAATGGAGTTGGAGAATATCATGCTAAGTGAAATAGGCCAATTCTGAAAAAACAAAGGCCATATGATTTCTACATAATGGGGAAAGGAAAGACAAAAATGGAGGAAGAATAAATTGGTTAGAGGAAAATGAGGGGTGGAATGAGGGCAGGGGAAGGAAAATAATAGAATGAGACAAACATCATTATCATATATACATGTTTGATTATGCAAATGGTGTGAATTTGCTTCTTGACAACCACAGAAATGGAAGTTGTACCCCATTTCTGTACTATGAATCAAAATTAAAAAAATAAATTATATCAAATGTAATTTTGACAGAAAAAGGATTTCTAAATAATTGGGAGAACAGGAAGCCTTATCATTTCTAAGCAAAATATGCTTTGTCCAAATTTTAGAAAACTAGATTGTTGAATGATAATGCGAGAGTTAAAATTTGAAACTTTGAAAAGAACATAAGCAGTGATTTACTTCTTGATTTCATCTTGCGGGTACTACTAACTGTGGACAAGAGAAAGCATAGCCTGATGACAGGGAATCTGACTTACGGTCTGAACTCTGGATTACTTACTAGTGTACAGCACTGGATTATTTATATATACAGTTTATTTTCACTTTATTTTTTCTGAAAATTTGCATAGTCATAGTTTCTAACTTGTAAGATTACTGTTGGGGATTAAATGAGATAACTGAATAAAAAAGATAACTTGAGTGTATGTTGCATAAGACCTTGATGAATATAATTTTAATATGATCTTTAATGGTACTGACATGTTTAGTGATTTCTATTTCTCTGGAAAGTTTAGATTAAACATTTTCCCCATAAATTTGCTTCTCTGTTAATGTCTTTCTTTTCCTCCTGAATTATGTGTTTCTTCTTACACTGCTGCAGCTAACAATTCCCTAAAAATTACTTTTTTAAGTTATTTTCAAGATACATCACAAAAAAGATTCATTTTTGCCCTCTGAATGGTCTGACTCCCTAAAGTGCTGACAGATGTGTTCACTGGGGTGCTATTCTTCTGGTCATGGGCACAGTTTCTGTGGTAGACCACCAAGGAACCACTCACAGTGCTGCAGACATCTCTCAAACTTTGAGGTCTTGATTGTTTTAAATTTCTTTTGACTCTTTGCAGGAGACATAAAAGTCTCTAAAAAGGAATTTTAGATGAGAGTAGATTTTAAAAGCATGATTCTAAAGGAGTCAAGTAATTCAACAGTTTAATCCCTCCTGATTGTGTGGATGTACTACATGTCCTGTTTTTATTAAAACAGTTTACAAAACAAAATTCTTAATGATAAGAATAACACAGGTAGGGCCATGAAAATTTCCTACTAGCAAACTTCTATGGAGAAGAGCATCAAGGTCAGTTTTAATAGGTATATGTTCCTCAAAATGGGTAGACAAAGGCTGGGACAGAATGAGTCATATGCAACAGGGAAGGCACTAAGGCAACCTGTGTTCCAGGGAAACAGAACATGGCTGCCTGGAAAAAGAACTATGTAAATTTTAATGCATACCTTCTAAATTACAAGCATGTCAGATACTATAACACATCCTCTATTTTTCGAACACAACCCAGAGGAATATATGTAGATCATTGTTGTTTTTCAAAAGGGAGACTAATTCTGAAAGCACAAGAAGTAAATTCAAGAATCAATAAAAGGGACATATTCAAACTAAAAAGCTTCTTCTGAGCAAATGAAACAATCAATAACATGAAGAGAGAGCCTAGATTTGGAGAAAATCTTTACCACATATACCTCAGATAGAGCACTAATCTCCATGACACATAAAGAACACAAAAAAAAACTTAACACCAAAAAACAAAATAACCCAATCAATAAATGGACAAAGGAACTGAACAGACACCTCACAGAAGAAGAAATATGAATGGTCAACTCATATATGAAAAAATGTTCAAGGTCTTTAGCAACTGAAGAAATGCAAATCAATGCTACTGTAAGATTTCATTTCACTCCAGTCAGAATGGCAATTACCAAGAATACAAGTGACAATAAAATGTTGGCAAGAATGTGTGGGAAATGGTACATTCCTGATGAGACTGCAAATTGATGCAACCACTCTAGAAAGCAGTATGGAGATTCCTCAGAAAACTTGGAATAGAACCATTATTTGACCCAGTTAGCCCACTCCTTGGTTTATACCCAAAGGACTTAAAATCAGCATACTACAGTGACACAGTCCTGTTAATGTTTATAGCAGTTCAATTCACAACAGCTAAATTTTAGAACCAACCTAGGTGCCATTCAACAGATGAATGGATTAAAAAATGTAATATACATATATGTGTATGAATGTACATGATGGAATATTGCTCAGCCTCAGAAAAGAATGAAATTATGGCACTGAATCCATGGAGCTGCAGAATATCATGCTAAGTGAAATAAGCCAATCCCAAAATATTAAGCTGCATGTTTTCTCTGATATGCAGATGCTAATTCACAATGAGGGGTGACTAGGGAAGAACAGAGTCACTTTAGGTAGAGGAGAGTGAAGAGAGGGGAGGGGTATGTGGTAGTAAGGACAGTGGAGTGATTCAGATATTATTACCTCATGTGCTTATGTAATTGCACAACTGGTGGTATTCTACATCATGTATAACCAGAAGAATGAGAATTATATCCATTATATATGATGTAGCAAAGTACACACTACTGTCATGCATAAACTAATTAAAACACATAAAAATTTAAAAATAAGGTGGACTAAAAGCGAATTTAGGACTTTCTGGAATTGCCATAGCAAACCTTGAAAACAGGAAAGGGGATCATTTTGTTTCTGAGAGAAAATGAATCCTCAGCACGTTTTCTTTTTTTCTTAAGAACATTTTTCATCATTTTCTTCTTCTTTACTATACCTCAACCAAGACTCTGTAAAAGAAAATCTAATGGGAATTTATACCGCAAAACCAGGTAGAACTTTCAAAATTCATTAGCTCTGAGGTGAGTTATGATACCTAAGGTAGAAATATATTTACCCCTTTAAAAATCCTATTTGTCACATTACCTTTTAACATGTAGGTTGAAAAGAACCAATTGTGGCTACCAAATAAAATTATCTAATTGTTAAAATAAAATGTGTTTAATTTGGGATCTGGGTGATCCATTATTCAGGTACACAGATGGCAGTTGAGGTCACTGACTTTTGGTATAAAATTCAACCATTTGGTATTTAGAAAGAGTGTGGTAGCCCACATTCCATGAAGTACAGTGGAAAATTACTTGCATTATAGCAACATCTTGCTATTCTTGTAATGGGATATCAGATCAACTGTTTTGGGTCATTATCAGGACAGCTGTCCGCATTCTCAGCTAATTTGGTGTACAGAATCTAGGTGAAGGAAGTCCTCTGGCTCATTTTTTACCCTAAAACAAGTATTGTGAGGCTTGAAATGTACAAATCATTCTGATAATTAAAGCCAATCAATTTGAAAAAAAAATAATGTAGTGAAGATCTTGAGCTCCTTTATTATGGAATCCATCATAACTACTGAAAAATAGAAGAAAAGGAGTAAATCAGTGAATGTCTGAACCTTTTCACCCATGTAGAGTTGATAACCAGGAATGGTCAGTGCCTCTCACTGGGTGGCTTGATTTTTGTCTTGTTCTGGTCCCCTGGAGATACATGGACAGGCAGGGATGCCCTAGGATTACTTACTGTTGGACTTCCTAGTAACAGTTTGGACTTTTGATGTACATGTCTTTAGAGGTTTATTGAAAAATCCCAAGAAAATATAAGATCTTCATTTTTTAAAATAAAATTTATTTTAATAAGAGATTATCGCAAGAATTTGTTTTATTCTCTCTCTCTGTGCAGATGTGTGTGTTTGGATGATCCTGGGTATTGAACCCAGTGCCTTACGCATGCTAAGCAAATATTCTATCACTGAGTTATGCCCAGTCTCCAGATGACATACTTAATGACATTAAACATGTATTCAAGGCTTTAATAAATGAATATGTCAGAAGATTTTATATCATAAACTTTCTACCTAAGGAAGAAAGGGATATGCTTATAAGCATCAAAAATGTTAATGCCAATGACCTTTTTAAAAAATACTTTTTCAGATGTTGACAGATATTTTATTTTATTCATTTATTTGTATGTGGCACTCAGAATCGAACCCAATGCTTCACACATGCTAGGCAGGCACTCTACCACTGAGCCACGATCCCAGCCCCACCAATGACCTTTTAAAAGTGAGAAACTTATATAAAGAATGGTTTTGTTTTTTTCTGACTGGGAGGCTTGGAACTACTGGATTACCAGCAGGTTTATAAATACCTGCCTACATCCAGAAAAAGTAGCACATGGAGGACAGCAACAGGTGTTATTCAAGGTTACAAGCACTTCATGAGAAAATCTGGCTCTATTTAAGGACATGTGTACATGTGGCAAAAGAATTCAAAGTCCAAAAAAGAACTGCAAATTTAAAAACCTGACTTTAGAAAGTATGAGAGAGTAGTGTGCTTTGAGGTATCAAATTAAGAGATCAAAAGATTCCCAGTACAATCTCTAAAATGCTGGTATATATGACAGATAAGAGCTTATCTTAAATAATGACACAAACTCTGAAATTTGTATAATATTGAGACATTTACCCCATGAAAATTTAGTGTATAGAAATGTATTTCAAATATGAGGTTAAAAAAAATTATGGTTACTTTAATACTGATTTAAACTAAAATTGAAAACAAGACAGTACAATGTGTTTGGATAGAGAAAAGTGCTCTATGATATGCACAATTATTCTGAAGTTTGTGTGTCAATGCCAATGATGACCACCAGTCACATTTTTACTAAAAAAAGAACTATCCTTTAATGTGTGAAAAATATTTGGGATTTAGGACTTCATTTGGACAGCAATGAACTACCTAGACATATGTAAACATACAGTTAATGAACATGTGGAACTTGACAGGACATTTTAAACTGCAAATATCAACACCTTTCCAGATAAGTGCAGGGTGACAGCCAGGATCAGCTCTTCTTAAGCAAGGTGGGGTGGGAAAAGCAGTAATCCAGAGTGCTATCAGGGTCATGTTGAATCTACAATGTCCCACTTAGAATTGAGGGTCACAAAAATAGTTAATTATATTAAAGTTATTTTTTACATGGTGTTTTTGTCAGTCAATCCTGTTTTCCAGATGTGGAGGTCATCAAGGGTCCTGTCTACATCTCAATATTACATTACCATCCATTGCTTACAGAGAGGTACAAGCAGCAAGTTAAATCTTCCAAACCTACTTTGCAGAGCTCTTGAAAATTCCCAAAAGGGATAGGTAAAAAACAAACATCATCATTTTGTTTGAACAAAGTACAAACTGGGAGCTATTAAACCAGCTAATATGAAAATCAAAATCAGTTTTAGAAGTAAACTTATGATTCAGTTTTTCCCTTGGTCATTTGAGTTTGCTTTTATAATCTGAAATGACCTTGATACATTCCTCCCTTGCTGAACCTGATGAAGTTTTGCATGATATTCAAATCTACTCATGATTGTATTTTGTAAATATTAGTGCCATATATCATTTGGACTTTCTAGAGTCCTTTAACTCTTGGTTCATAATACTTTGTCTCTCAATGCCAAGGGTAAGTGTTCTGACTTGATTGGAACAAAAAAGCATGAGGAATATGTAATTATTCTGACTAAGTGCTAGAAACAGGACTCTGGCACTCCCATCTTTCAAGGTATGGTGGGCAGAGCATCAGGAACCTGTGTGCTAACTCAGCGTCCATTCCTTCAGAGTATGTCTGCAGCATTTTGTCTTCAGCCTCAGCATCAATCTGTAACATGAACACAAGTACTGAGGTCATGCCTTTGATGTTAATCAAAACATGAAAATGTACAATTAGAAGTTAACTGTGAGAAACAGAGTACCCTTCCTTGCCCTTGAATCCCATTCTGACTCTATGAGGATCCCACAGTGATTGATCTCCATACCAATGGTTTTAAGAGACACATCTACAGATGCTGGGAACCAGAAAGAAAAGCAAGAAGAAGGCTGATATCCTTGTCCACAAGTGTTTTGAGTTTCACATGTATCAGGCATTACAGTGATTTTAAAAAAAAATAAGAATTGATCAGCTGTGTTTGTGAAAGGGATAAAATCTCAAAAATTAAACCAAAATATTTCCAATGGTTTTACTAAAATCTGATTCTTTTACATTTCTACATCCTTTCCAATACATACTTCTTTCTAAGGGAAAATAAATGTCAGTCTAAACAAACAACCTGAAACCAAACCCATGTAAGGGTCCCAGAATATACCATAAAAATATTTTATCAACAATAACCTATATTTACTCCCAAAATAAAAAAAAAAAAGTTACAATCATCTGACGGTAAAAGGAAAGTGAATTCTGAGTTCTGAGGCAGTGTCAAATTCCCATCAGTTCTAAGAACTTTAAATGCCATCAAATAACTTATCAAAAGGATGCAAACACTTTCAAAGACTTTTGTTTTCACAGACTCTGACTTGTAGATATATATCCATTTCATGAGGATCAGCTAATCCCTCTCTTGGTTTAATTCACTTCTGAACACTCTCAGAAAGAATTTCTAAATATAAATAAGTTGTTTCATCTGTTAAAAGTAAGAAGTTCACTCCTTGTATCCTGAGGAACAGAGAGGCAGTGGTTGCCCTGGAAATGGGAGCTTGTCCCTGCTCCCAGGTAAGGCTGTGACTGAAGGTGCTGACTTGCACAGACCTGTGACATGGAGCAGGTGTGACAGCAATGATGGGCTCTAACTTCCACTGATGAGCATTTCATGTGCCACACTTCTCCTGTTTCATGCTTTCTGAGTACTGCACATAGTAGGTCCATTATTTTGGTTACTGTAGTTGAGACAAATAACTCCAGAACACACTATGTATCATGTCTGGCCAAACGAGTATAGACTGTTTATCCACTGGATGTTTTTTCACCTGGAACACAACAGATGAAATTAATGACAGCTCTCATAAGCTAGAACCATTAAAACCACCAGAACCCTTCTGTCTTGCTTCATAATAAACACCATAGCAGGTACTGAACTGCTTTTTAAATTACCAAACAGAATATGTTCATGACTTTGAAAAGCAGTTGCTTTCATCTATATAAAATGGTTCATTGTCAGGAATATTTTAAAACTACACAACAGAAAATAAAAATACATCAGAGGTAATTTTTCCTGTTCATTTTCCTTTTAAAACTGCATGAGGCCATTTGTCTGCTGTGATGACCTGTAGTCTGCCAGCATATCAACACCTTTTTTGAGTGCAGGTTGCTCACTGACAGGTGCCTATGATCCACCATTTGCCTGCCTATGGCTGGTCCATCGCCTGTCTTACACCTATCCATCACCTAATGCATGAGGTTCACCCCCTGATCATCTGACAACAGTAAGCAAACTGATCCCCGACCGCTAGTTGAGCACCAGCTGCCTGCTGTGACCTGGAAGTACTCTGTCACAGTACCTGCAGGTTTGATTACACGTGGCTGCTGCCATTTTCAGAGAACAGGCAGACCCCATAGGACCCCTGGCTGGACTGACTGAGTCCTGTATCCAGGATCCCTCAGCCCAACTGATCACTTTCTGCCTGTGGGGCCCTCACATCGACTGACTGCTCCATCCCACCAGGACCAGCAGAACTACGGACTGCACCCTATCACCGGGACCCCAGACTGACTGATTGCACCTGGCCTCCAGGATCCCACAACCACACCAAACACACCAGACCTCCAGGACTCCTGCCTAATCAACTGCATCCCACCTCCAGGACGTCCAGCAGACCACATCCACACCCTGAGCTGCAGCTTCCCATTTGCAACACATTTTGAAGTCAGAGTGACCATCTTGGATAATCCTGGAAGCCATGATTCCATTCTTTAGGTGGGACAAATCCCATCCTGAGAAGCCTGCTGGTGGATTAAAGCTCATTGTCAGGTATCTCTCATGCATCAGGCTACTGAACACTGGGAGGTTTGTTATTATATGACTGTTATACTGTAGATTTTCTTTTTTACAAAAAATTAAGTTTTTATTTCTGTACTTTTCTAGCTCCATTTTCCTTTTGTTTACCTGTTACCTCAGAGTCTCATTCTACTTCTTTTGCACGCTAACATCCAATTTCTTTTGATTACACTCTCACACATTCTATTATCTAGAATTTATGTATAATCTTTTCTTATCCCATTAATAGCCACATTCTACATCCCTCTGCATCCTCTTTGTCATCCATTGGAAACTGCAGAAATTAATGCAAATCTGTTTGTTTTATTGAAGATAATATTTTAACTCATTCTGTATATTATGACAATTTTGTTATTGTCCTCATAGGGGCTATTTGGTCTAGGATTGAATAGTGTCTGAATTGAGCACTGCTAATAATGATCTCCCCTTAAAGAAAGAGTTTTGGAAACTTATAGGGCCACTATAAGCCTATTGGGGGAAATCTTCCATACCCCAGATCTGCACAGCTAGAAGGGAAGATACATGAATGACATGAAAAAACAAGGGAAGAAAATTGATCCAAAGAAATCTAGATTCTATATTAAAAGAATCCAGTGACAGTATATTAAAAGAAATGTCAGAAAAGGACTTCAGATTATACATGATTAAGATGATTTGCAAATCAAAGGATGAGATAAAAGGGCAAATGCAGACAATGAATAATAATACCAGTAAACTGAAAGAGCAACAGCAGGAAGGAAAAGATCATATCAACAAAGAGATAGAGATTCTCAAAAAAAAAAAACAAAAAAAAACAAATGGAAATCCTTGAAATGAAAGAAACAATAAACCAAATAAAAAACTCAATGGAAACATCACCAAAAGACTAGGCCACTTGGAAGACAGAATCTCAGACAATGAAGACAAAATATTTAATCTTGAAAATAAAGTTGCCCAAACAGAGAAGATGGTAAGAAATCATGAACAAAATCTCCAAGAACTATAAGACATGATGAAAAGAAAAAATTTAAGAATTATTGGGATTGAGGAAGGCACAGAGATACAAACCAAAGTTATGAGCAACCTATTCAATGAAACAATATCAGAAAATTTCCCAAGCATGAAGAATGAAATGGAAAATCAAACACAAGATGCTTACAAAACACCAAATGCACAAAATGACAACAGATCCACACCAAAGCACATTATAATGAAAATGCCTAACATTCAAAATAAAGATAGGATTTTGAAGGCTGCAAGAGAAAAGCATCAGATTACATATAGGGTGAGACCAATATGGATAGCAGCCAAATTCTCAACCAAGACTCTAAAAAGTAGAAGGACCTGGAACAATGTTTTTCAAGCTCTGAAAGAACATGGTTGCCAACCACGAATCTTATACACAGCAAAACTAACCTTCAGATTTGAAGATGAAATAAAATCCTTCCATGATAAACAAAAGTTAAAAGAATTTACAAATAGAATGCCTGTGCTACATAATGTTCTCAACAAAATTTTCCATGAAGAGGAAATTAAAACCAACAATGTAGGTCAGCAAAGGGAGAAACTACCTTAGAGAAAAACCACTCAAAGGAGAAACCAAGCCAACTTAAAAACCAAAAATAAGCCAAATGACTGGGAATACAAATAATATCTCAATAATAACCATGAACGTTAATGGCCTAACTCATCAATCAAAGACACAGACTGGAAGAATGAATTAAAAAGAAAGACCCAACAATATATTGCCTGCATGAGACTCATCTCATAGAAAAAGACATCCACAGACTAAAGGTAAAAGGATGGGAAAAAACTACCACACACATGGACTCAGTGAAAAAGCAGGGGTTTCCATCCTTATATCAGATAAAGTGGACTTCAAGCCAAAGTTATTCAGAATGGATAAAGAAGGACACTTCGTACTGCTTAAGGGAACCATAAATCAGGAAGACATAACAATAGTAAATATTTATGCCCCAAACAATGGTGCATCCCTGTACATCAAACAAATCCTTCTCAATTTCAGGAATCACATAGGCCACAACACAGTAATTCTGGGTGACTTTAAGGCACCACTGTCACCACTAAATAGATCTTCCAAACAAAAATGAATGAAAGAAATTATAGAATTCAATAACACAATCAATAACCTAGACTTAATAGATATATGTAGAATAATCCATTCACCAATGAGTGGATTCACTTTCTTCTCAGCAGCATATGGAACCTTCTCAAAAATAGACCACATGCTATGCCACAAAGCAGCCCTTATGAAATGCAAAAAAAATAGAGATACTGCCTTGTGTTCTATCAGATCATAATGGACTGAGAGTAGAAATCAATGACCAAATAAAATACAGAAATTACTCCAAATTATATGCTATTGAATGAAACATGGATAACAAAAAGCATAAGGGAAGAGATAAAAAATTTCTTAGAGGTCAATGAGAATGATGATACAGCATATCAAAATCTCTGGGACACTATGAAAAGAGTACTAAGAGGAAAATTCATTGCATGGAGTGCATTCCAGAAAAGAATGAAAAGTCAACAACTAAATGACCTAACATTACAGCTCAAAGCCCTAGAAAAGAAAGAACATAATAACAGCAAAAGTAGTACAAAATAGGAAATAATTAAAATCAGCGCAGAAATCAATAAATTGAAACAAAAGAAACAATTCCAAAAATTGACAAAACAAAAAGTTGCTTCTTTGAGAAAGTAAACAAAATAGACAAACCCTTAGCCACACTAACAAAGAGAAGGAGAGAGAAGACTCAAATTACTAAAATACATGATGCAAAAGAAAATATCACAACAGACACCACTGAGATACTTAACATAATTACAAGCTATTTTGAAAATCTGTATTGCACAAAGTAGAAACTACCGAAGATATTGACAAATTGCTAGAGACATATGCTCCTCCCAAACTAAACCAGGAGCACTTACAAAATTTAAACATATCAATATCGAGCATGAAATAGAAGAAGCCATTAAAAACATACTATCCAAAAAAAAGCTGAGGAACAAAGGGGTTCTCAGTTGAGTTCTACAAGAGCTTCAAAGAAGATCTCCTTCCAATACTTCTCAAAGTATTCCAGGGAATAGAAAAGGAGGGTACCCTACCAAAATCATTCTATGAAATAAATATCACCTTCATACCCAAAGCAGGAAAAGACACATCAAGGAAAGAAAATTTTAGACCAATATCCTTGATGAGTACAGATGCAAAAATCCTTAACAAAATATTGGCAAACCATATCCAAAAACATATTAAGAAAATCATGCACCACGAACAAGTGGGGTTCATCCCTGGAATGCAAGGATGGTTTCTGTAAATCAATGAACTTAATCCATCATGTCAATAGACTTAAGGATAAGAATCATATGGTCATTTCACTTGATGCAGAAAAAGCATTCAACAAAATACAACACCCTTTCATGCTCAAAACACTAGAAAAAACAGGGATAGTAGGAACATACTTGAATATTGTAAAGGCTATTTATGCTAAGCCCTTGGCCAACTTCATTCTTAATGGAGAAAAACTGAAACCATTCCCTTTAAAAATGGGAACAAGACAGGGATGTCCTCTGTGGCTACTTCTATTCAACACTGTCCTCAAAACTCTAGCCAGAGCAATTAGGCCGACTAAAGAAATTAAAGGGATACAAATAGGAAAAGAGGAACTTAAGCTGTCACTATTTGCTGATGACATGATTCTATATTTCGAGGATCCAAAAACCTCCTCCAGAAAAATTCTAGACCTCATCAATGAATTCAGCAAAATAGCATGCTATAAAATCAACATGCATAAATCTAAAGCATTTTTATATGCAAGCGATGAAACAACTGAAAGGGAAATGAGGAAAACAACCCCATTTGCAATAGCCTCAAAAAAAAAAAATACTTTGGAATCAATCTAACCAAAGAGGTAAAAGATCTATACAATAAAAACTACAAAACATTGAAGAAAGAAATTAAGGAAGATCTTAGAAGATGGAAAGATCTCCCATGTTCTTGGATAGGCAGAATTAATATTATCAAAATGGCCATACTACCAAAAGTACTATACAGATTCAGTGCAATTCCAATAAAATCCCAATGACGTACCTTACAGAAATAGAGCAAGCAATCATGAAATTCATCTGGAAGAATAATAAACCCAGAATAGCTAAAACAATCCTTAGTAGAAAGAATGAAGAAGGGGGTTTCACAATACCAAGACTTCAATGCTACTACAGAGCAATAGTGACAAAAACAGCATGGTATTGGCACCAAAATAGATAGATCAATGGTACAGAATAGAGGACATGGACACAAACCCAATTAAATACGGTTTTCTCATATAGACCAAGGTGCCACAAATATGCAATGGAGATAATATAGCCTCTTCAACAAATGTTACTGGGAAAACTGGAAATCCATATGCAAAAGAATGAAACTAAACCCCTATCTCTCACCCTGCACAAAAATCAACTCACAATAGATCAAGGACCTTGAAATCAGACCAGAGACCTTGCATCTTATAGAAGAAAAAGTAGGTCCAAATCTCCACCTTGTTGGCTTAGGATCAGACTTCCTTAACAGGACTCCCATAACACAAGAAATAAAAGCAAGAATCAACAACTGGGATAGATTCAAGCTAAATGGCTTTCTCTCAGCAAAGTAAACTATCAGCAATATGAAGAGAGAGCCTACAGAGTGGGAGAACATCTTTGCCACCCATACTTCAGATAGAGCACTAATTTCTATAAAATGTAAAGAACTCAGAAAACTCTACACCAAGAATACAAATAACCCAATCAACAAATGGGCTAAGGATATGAACAGACGCTTCACAGAAGATCTATGAGCAATCAACAAATATATGAAAAAATGTTCACCATTGTTAGTAATAAGAGAAATGCAAATCAAAACTACACTAAGATTTCATCTCACTCCAATTAGAATGGCAATTATCAAGAATACAAGCAACAATAGGGAGAGTATGCAGGGAAGAAGGTACACTCATACATTGCTGGTGGGGCTGCAAATTAGTGCAGTCACTCTGGAAAGCAGTGTGGAGATTCCTTAGAAAAATTCAAATGGACCCACCATTTGACCCAGCTATTCCACTCCTTGGCCTACACCCAAAGAACTTAAAATCAACATACTACAGAGATACAGCCACATCATTGTTCATAGCTGCTCAATTCACAGTAACCAGACTGTGGAACCAACCTCGATGTCCTTCAAATGATGAATGGATGAAGAAACTGTGGTATATATATACAATGGAATATTACTCAGCTTAAAGAATATAAAATCATGGCAATTGTAGGCAAATGGATGAAATTGGAGAATATCATGCTAAGTGAGATAAGCCAATCTCAAAAATCCAAAAGGCGAATGACCTCACTGACAAGTGGATGATGACACATAATGGGTGTGGGAGGGGGGCAAGAATGGAGTTAAGAGGGACTGTATAGAGGGAAAAGTGTGGTGGGAGGGGTGGGGGGGAAGGAAAAAATAACATAATGAATCAAACATCATTACCCTATGTAAATGTATGATTATGCAAATGGTATGCTATTTCTCCATGTACAAACAGAAACAACATGTATCTCATTTGTTTACAATAAAATAAATTTTAAAAATACTGCATGAGTTTATGGCAAATAAGGCAGTGCACAAAATTCAAAGGGTTTGGTGTATTCAGGATGGGAGGCATTGCCCTGTGAAGCCCTTACTCCAGGGAAAACCTCCACTGCTTATAAAGTGAATCAACTAATGCAAATGTCCTTCCATGTGCTACACAGATAACCAGATTGAGAGTGATCAGCACCATGTGAGGGTTAAAAGATGAAACCAATCACATATTTCAGAGGAAGTTATTCCCATGGAAGAGCATCCACATAACAGAAGTCTATTGAAGGCCCAGGGCAGTTGTTATTTGGTAGATTATGAATAATATGTTAAAGTTAAAGATGAGAGCATAGCTACTTTGTTAGTTTTAGATGGTATAGTGTGGATATATTAGTATGAAATACCTGAGGACTTGAATTTTTTTAATTGTGGATGGAAATATAGGTTTTATATTATTTATTTTTTATATGTACTACTGAGGATCAAACCCAGTGCCTCACATGTGTTAACCAATAGCTCTACCACTGAGCTACAACCCCAGCCTCAACACATCTATTTTATTAATTTCAGATAGTTCAGTATGGATGTAATATTGACTGTCCAGAACTCAGCTCTTATATTGGTGTTAGCAGCTACAGTATGGATATATTAGTATAAAACATCACAGGGAAGCTATTATTTTCATGTTATAGGCCACAATGTGGTTGTATGTACTTTAATGTCACAAGAGTCTATATTAGCATTAGAAACCTGATACAGCTCTTATATATGTGTTACATGAAACCATATGGATATCATATTATTTTAATAGACAGAGTATGGCAAATATATTCATATTAAATGCCATAGGGCAGCTGTTAAATTAGTGCTAGATGCTACAATATAGATATTATTTTGGTATTTCAACTACAGTGTGGACCTTATATTAACACTAAAGGACACAGTGCAGCTATTTTATTATTGCTAGAGGATGCAGTGTGGACACCACATTAATATAAGAAGTCACAGAGTACCTACTATATTAGTTTTAGATCCAACTGCATGGATGTTATATTAGTATTACAGGTCACAGTGTGGTTATTATATTAGTATTGGTGGCCAAAAGTTGTACATTACATTAATATTGAAGTCCACAAGGGGGTCTATGAGTGTTAGATGCTTCAGAATGGATATTCTATTAGTATCAGAGGTCACAGTGTGGGTATTCTATCAGTACTAGAATCTGCAGTGTGGATAATATGTTAGTGTTGAGGTCACAGTATGGATAATATATTGATACCAGAGGTCACAGTGTACACATCATATTAATATTGAAGGTCCTATGACTGCTGTTGTATTAGTGGGAAAGGCCACACTGTGGATGCTGAATTAGTGTCAAGAGGTCATGTATGGACTCATTAGCATCAGAGGTCACTATGGATGATGGATTAGCATTAGAGGCTGCACATGGATAGCACATGAGAATTATCATACCACCAAATCAGTGTCAGGACACTGCTGGGTCCTGGAAGGCAGCTGGACCTCAGGTGGCCACTGGGTGCCAGAGTTCAGAAGGACACAGGTGCCCTTCTTGATGTTCCTGACAAATGGACAAAATTCAGTACTATGTCCAGATTATTCAAGGCCATTATTTTAGAAATTCAAATATAATTTATATTTTAGAAATTCAATATAAATGAAACCCATTTCACATGATTTTTTCAAACAGTGATGATTGAACATGTTTTAGAAAACTATACTGACTATATTAACTATTACCATATTAATATTTAACTATATGAAAATATACACAGACTGAAACTTTTAACAAAATTAACTTATAATAGTCGATAATTAAAATTTGAGGCAACTAAAAATTTCTAGGAGACAGAAGAAAATCTATGTAATCTTAGTGTTAGTGATAGGGTGTGTGTGTGTGTACTCTAGTACTGGGACTGAAAGCAAGTCCACACACATACTAGAAAATCTCTCTAAAAATAAGCTACCTACCAAGTCCCTGGCAATGAGTTTTTATTCACAATACCAAAAGCCAATTTACTGAAGAAAAATATTGATAAGGTAAACTTTAGAAGATTAAATTTTCACCAAGTGTTTTATTGCATGCCTACAATCCAAATTGCTCAAAAGGTTGAGGCAGGAGGATTGCAAATTTGAGGCCAGATGGGGAGATTCAAAAAAGGGTGGGATGTGGCTTAGTGGCTGAGCAAAGTCTGGCATGTGTGAGGCCCTGGATTCCATCCCTAACACCATACCAAAAAAAAAGTTATACTGTAAGAGAGAACAAAATTAAAAGCCCAACACCAAGATAAAATATTTACAAAACACATTTCTGAAAAGAAAGTTTTATGCAAAATACACTGAGAATTCTTAAAGACTAACAATTAAAATCCCAAAGTAATAGCTCAGTCGGTAGAGAGCTTGCCTTGTAAGCACAAGGCCCTGAGTTCGATCCCCAGTACCCCCCCAAAAAAAAAAATCCCAAAGTAAATTGGTAAATATCTGAACAGATGCCTGACCCAAGAAAATACAAAGACGGCAAATAGTTACACAAAATGATGTTCAGAATTTCATATCATCAGGGAATCACAAATAAAACAGTATTGAGGTAACATGGCACAGTTATTAGGGACTGCTGAATTCTAAGAACAGGCACTACATAAACAGCTCCAGGATGTGGGACCCTAACACCCTCATGCATTGCTGGGAGAACACATGGCACAGCCACCTTGAAGGACAGTGTGCCAGTTCTTCTCAAAGCAAAATAAGTCTAATCTGTGACCCAATCAGTGTACCTATAAATTAACTGCATTTAGAAAAGTGCTTTGAAGAGCATGTAAGAACAAAACTAGCATGTAATTATGCAACAGAGCTCTGTGATACTGATCAGATCGTAAGTTGGACTGTTTGTCCATATCTGAATGCACAATTCAACTACTGACATACACAAAGACACAGGTGCATCCTACTTGGTGTGCTGCTAAGTAAATAAGATGGGCCAATGAAGCTGTATGGTCCAACTTTCATGACATTCTAGAAAAGTCAAACTTGCAGTCAGGTGAGAAGATGCATAGGATGAAGGCCAGGAGGGTCCCCAGTTCAGGAGCCTCCATCCACATGGAGTCTGGGATCCCCAACTTTGTGTGCATGGTTGTGTTCAGAAACTCAAGAACTCCCTGAACTAATTCTTTCAGAGAATTCTGTGAAGAGCAAATCCTGTAGGCATGATGTATTATTACCTCAATCTCTAGCTCCTTTCCCCACATGATGGGCAGAGGGCTGGAAGTTGAAAGATGAAGTCATCACTTGGTCTTTCTCACCACCATCATCCATCCTGAAGCTGCCCTAGAGCCCACCAAAAGTCCCTCTTAGAGCAAAAGACCCTCCTACCACCCCAGAGATTCTGCAGGATTTAGAAACTCTGTGCAAGTAACCAAAACAAAGAACCCACACTGGAACAAACAATGATCCTAACACCCTGATCACTCAAGGATATGAAGATTGTAGGAATGCTGGGCCAGGAATTGGGGGTGAAGACCAATGGGTATTTCTTATTTTGTCACAAACTGTAATCTGGAACAGAAATTAATTCATTGCTCATGACAGAACAATGAGATAATGACATGGCAAAAAATAGGAGCTATGTCTCCCCCTGATGGGGAGTGAAGTCACACAATAGCAAGGGGAGAAAGTAGAGTGATCTATGTTATAATGGATCAGAATCCACCAACTACACATCATCATAAACTCACATTTAGCTTGAGATATACACAGATGGTCTCAAATTAACATAGGAGAAGGTAGAGACTAGAACACATATATACTACCTTGCATTGTCCATTTTGAGGAACATGATGCAATGGGCAGTTTCTTGGTCCTGAGGCCATGGAGAAGCAGGCATTAAGGCTGCAAATAGGACCAGGGGTGAAGCCAAGCCTCTTGGCTCTGCTGTGTGACTCAGTGGAGTGAGGCAGACTTGGAGGGGGCGCTGCTGGATGCATCTACTGCTGTCCTGCTGCCAGCACTGGCTGTGAGCAACTGCAACTGTGAAGGCTTGATGCAGAGCCTCCCCTGCCTGTATTACTGCAGCCAACTGTGCCATGTGTATTTGGGGTTCTGCTGGCTCCTGTATGAGGCGGTATCGATACCTAGGCCAGACTATACCAGGTCCACTGCCTCTTCCTGCTGTCCCACTGGGTCAACTTCCCTGGCTGAATCCTGGATGCAGGCTCTGTGGGCCACAGGTGGGTGCTGTGTGCCCCAGAGTGCAACTGCAACATGAAGTATGACCAGTACCTGTACCTGCCCACCCATGTGCACACCATCCAACCTCAATGCCATACCCTGAGACCAACAAGTGGCTCAAGTGTGAGAAATACAAGCCTGTTGAAATTCTCACCAAGGATCAGGTGGACAAGGTGCTGTAGGAAAAGAAGGTGCTACAAAAGGAGAAAAAGGAAAGGTTCTCCTGAACCTGGTTGATTTGCTAGTGTAGTCACAGGTCCTAGCCCTGGCAGACTGTGTAGTGCATCAGTGTAATCCAGGTCTGAGTCTTGGTAAACTATGTAGTTGACTGGTACAGCCCAGGTCTAGTCTCTGGCACACTGTGAAGTTGGCTGGTATAATCCAGATCCGATCCTGGCAGATGGTGCAGCTGGCTTGTGCAGTCCAGGTAAGAGCCCTGGCAGACTGTGCAGTTGAGGAGAGTAACACCTTCCCCTGCATGTCTAAGGCGCTGGGTTCTCTCCTCACTCTCACCAAAACAAGACAAAACAAACAAACAAAAAACCCGTCATCCTTATTCATTGGGTGAAACAATCTCCATGACAGATGTCCCCCATTGGTCAGGTAACTCCTACACTCTCTTCTAAGGCCAATTCTATTATCTTTTTTAATTTTGTGTGTTTTTCTCCTCTTGTTCTTTTCTACGAGTAACATTTTTGTGAAGATTTTTAAAACATTTTGAGCCAGGTGTGGTGGTACACACCTCTAATATGAGCTACTCTGGGAGGTTAAGACAGGAGGATCGCATGTTTGGGAAACCCACCTGGGCAGCTTAATGACAAGTCTCAAAGTAAAAAGGGCTGGGGATGTTGCTCAGTGGCGGAGCACTGTCAGTGTGAGGGAGGCCCTGGGGTCAAACCCCATAGCCACAAAATAAAGTAAAACATTATTTTAAAAGAATTATAGTCTCCCAGGAAGTTGGTAAAATAATACATTTTGTATACTCTTTACCCAGTTTCCTTAAGTGGCATTGTTTACATAACTAATACTAAACCAGGATATTGACAGTGTTGTGACTGGGAAATGCTCTTGTAAAAGAAAACTGGTTTTGCCATATGTGTATTAACAGTGATTGGATGTGGCTTGGAAGGAAAAGCAGGTCCTGATCTCAAAATATATAGCTAATTGTAATCCTGTTGATGTTATACTTCAGGTAGCCTGAGAACAGAGATCTTTGGAAAGAAATAAATTTAAACATGTAGTTGGTGCTTAAGTTAGGTTATGGCAATCACGCCTTTTAAGCTAAAATATCAGAGGAATGAGACTACCTCCCTCATCTTGGTGGCCTCATGCTATTTATTAAAACCAGGAGATGAAACAGAAAAAAAATCCCAGATGCAATGGGTAGGAACTGGGGTGTAACTCAGTGACAGAAAACTCACCTGGATCCTGTGATGCACTGAGTTTGATCCTCACCACCACATGAAAATAAATAAATGAAAATAAGGTATAATGTCCATCTTCAGCTAAAAATAAATAAATAAATAAGAAATCTAATATATATATGTATAAATATATATGTATACATACACATACATATACATACATATATATATTAAAATTATTTTAAAAAATGCAGTGGTCACATTTGTCAGATGAAAGTTTTTTAATAGAAATTAGTGTATTAATTAATTAATTAATTAATTAATTTTGGTACCAGGAATTGAACCCAGGGATGCTTAACCACTAAGCCACACTCCAGCCTTTTTGCTACTTTATTTAGAGATAGGGTCTAAGTTCCTTAGGGCCTCACTTTGAACTCATAAACCTCCTGCCTCAGCCTCCCAAGCCACTGGGATTAGAGGTGTGTGCCACCATACCCAGTCAGAAATAAGATTTTGATATCATTTTCTAATCCAAGGAGTCAGGACTCTTTAAAGAAGTGGCAGATACTAGAACCAAGAGAGTAAGTATAAAGCCAGGGTAACATTTAAGTATCAGAAAGAACTTTGGGACAAAGCAGGAAAATATGCTAAAGGACAACAGGAGATAATGGATAAAAGATCCCAGTGGAAAAACCCCAAAAGTTAAACCAAATGAATTGAGGAATGAGGAACTACAGAATTGGATAATAAATAACAGCCTAAGGTAACTCTCCAATGTCCACAGCGATAAAAGTAAGTAATTGAATAGATAAATAAATGGGTTGACTGAAAACCATTGTGCAGAAGGGTTTCAGATAATTGCGGCACACACTCAGCCAACAAGGAGGTGGAGCTAACTCCCTGTTCTGTATGTGCAGGCCTTGCAGGGTGACATCATCCAGAAGATCACAGAAAATGTGGACACACAGAGACAGAAATTTCACAATGAGAAACCTGAAACGTCCTGCCTCAGCCAGGTGAATACAGTTAGTACACACAGGATATTCCCCTTCAGAGTCTGAGATCTCAGAGATGCTGTCCACCTCCGTGACCTGTCTCCCCCAGAACCACATTCCCAGGATATATGTATGAAGATAAAAAGTAAACCCAATGGAGAACAATGTAAAAAGTACCTGAAAGGTCCTTCTCAAACTTGTTAAGGTCATCAGAACAGGGAAGGTCTGAGAAACTATTCACCTACAAAAAGAAATCTATAGGGACAGAAACTGAGTGGGATTTTGGATCCTGGTCGGGATCCTGGAAGAGGAAGAGGCAGAATTGAGAATCCAAAGGAAATGCAACTGCACTTAGTGATAGCACACTAGTGTTTGTTCTTCATGACACCTTTCCTAGGATGTTAACCTATTTGAGGCAGTGCACATAAAGCATATCAAAAGAAAAACAAGAATGAGACTACTTGGTAAATCTCTGCACTTTCTTTGCAATTTCTGTATAAAGATAAAATCTACTCAAAAATCAATCCTTAAGACATGGTTATATGTTTTTAAGCACTTGGTTTTTTATACAATTATAATTTTTGATAACTGACATTCTAACTAGTTCTATATTTTACTATGAATTCAAAAAGTATTTTAACAGAAAATTAAACCATTTCATCTAATATATGATTCAAGATTGTGCCACTTTTATAGGTTTTATGTTGAAATAAGAACACACGTAGTTCAACTTTTATTTTTATGAAGTCACTAGGTACTAGGTGCTGCTTCTAAAAACTGGACCACTTTGCACTAAAATAACATTTTAGAGACTATTTCAACTCATGACTGAACTTCCTCAATGGAGGGACTTTGACTGTGACTAGATCAGTTATCCCAATGAATCCCTGTCCTATTTTTATTTCTATTCATACTCTTTAGCAGTAATAGATTCAAAATGTTCATTTGACTAATAGTCAAAAGAAGAAAAAGATAAACAGGATTGGCAACCACAGTGGATGATGCCTTGTGAGAAGAAGAGTTTAGAAGGACACCAGAGACCATTGCCTCCATTATGCTCTGCAGGAAGTGAAGAAACTGGGGAAACAAAGTCCATGGATGATCTTAGATGCTGCTATGTTTTGGAAACTTACTTTTCCTTTTAGAAATCACAAACCATTATTGGAGGTCCAAAATCTTGAATGGTTCCAAATTGAGTTGAACTTCTAAGTGATTTTATTATCACTCTATCTGGTCATAAAATTTATGATAACTAAAAGATATAGTTGCTGGGGATGCAGTTCAACAAAATAGCACTTCTCTAGCATGCAGGAAGCACTGGGTTCAACCTTCAGCACCACAAAAGTAAACAAAACAAAACAAAAAAAAGAACTGTGTCTTATTTGTGTAATCAAGTATAAAATGAATAATCACTTCTAGCAAAACTTCTTTCTAGACCTGAAAGAGTGGACACTATCAAAATAAAAATATTCTGGTGTAACTCTCACCTCTGCCTCTGGGAGTTGAAGTTTCCAAAGGAGGACTCGCCAGCAGTATCGGAACACACCAGAGGCTTTCTGAACGAACTATCATGTTCCCCATCAATCAAATAATGTCATCTGAAATGTCACCAGCATTTATTGAGACTTCTAATGTTGAAAGGAAGCAAGACTTAAGTGAAGATCAGGAAAGAGAGAAACCAAGATTAGATGAAGGAATTGAACCAGTATCACAACGACAAATGAAAAAGCTGATAAAACAGAAACAACGGGAAGAACAAGAACTTCACAAACAGAAGCGGAAAGAAAACTGCAAGAGAAAGAAATTAGAGCAACAGTGTCAACTGGAATCAAATTCAGATGGAAATGATAGAAAATGAGTTCGAAGAAATGTTGCTCATAGTACACTCTGCCTTATCATTGACTGTAGTTTTTATGATTTGATGGTATTAAAGGACATTAAAAAACTTCATAAGAAAATCCAACAATTCTATGCAGAAAACCAACGAGCACTGCATCATGTGCAGCTTTAATTGACAAGCCATGGAGGCCAACTAAAAACGAACATGGATGAAAATGACAAAGGATGGGTCAACTGGAAGGATATGGACATCAAACCAGAGCACTATAGTGAACTCATAAAAAAAGAAGACCTGATTTATCTTACATCAGATCCATCCAATGTACTAAAGAAATTAGATGAATCAAAGGCATATGTGATTGGAGGATTAGTGGACCACAATCATCATAAGGGATTCACATATAAACAAGCATCAGATTTTGGAATTGATCATGCACAGCTCCCCCTTGGAAGTTCTGTGAAGATAAATAGTCAAAAAGTTTTGGCAGTTAATCATGTATTTGAGATTATTCTGGGCTACATGGAAACAAGAGAATGGCAAAAAGCATTTTTCACTATCTTACCCCAAAGGAAAGGCGCTATTCCCACAGACAAATCCTATGAAAGTTCTTCCCATGAAAAGCAGTCTGCCATAGTTAAAGGTGGATTGGAAAGTGATTCCAGTGAAGGGGAATATAGTAAAAATTAACCAGAGTCACCACATAAAGACAAACAACAGGATAAGGAAAATAGCACTGAATCTGCAATGCCATCTGCACCACACTAACATTACCTGTTTTTCTTTTAGTAAAGAAAAATTAGGAGAATGTGAGGTGCTTCAAAGAATATTCAAATTGGAAACAAATTATTTTCTCTTATTTCTTTTGTAAATTTTAAAAACTCCTTAGAGCTAAATGATAAACACTTTAAACTCTGTAAGAATTTTTTGTTTGAGAAAATTATGTATCTTTTTAAATTGCTTTTTAAGCTTAATTAAGAACTTTAGAGAATTTTACTTTATTAGTATATCCTACTTCTCTTTTATTTGCTGCAAATTCTTCTTCAGAATGTGCCTTCTGCCCTTTCTGTTCATATCAATGACCTTTATATCAGTGTCTTTCTAATCTGTTGTGTATTTGTTTATGGAGGGAGATATTCATAAATGTCCTATAAGTCTATTAAAATGTTATATATGAGAGCTTACCCTCCATTTGCAGTTTTTACATTCAGTTTATTTAATTAAAAAAATATACAGTAATCCTAGGAGGAAATATCAGTTTTCTACTTAATAATTCATTTTTTGGACTGCAGAGTGCACACCTGTGCCTCCTTTTTCATGTTTTCATGGTTCTGAAGTAATCACAAAACAGTTGAAAAATCTCTTTAATTCATTTTACTAATTTCTATAATGGTAACAAATTATTTAAATTATAAATTTGAATTTTTGCCTAATTTAAAACATATTAGTCCTTATGACCTGTCCTTTTCTTCCATATATTTTTTAAAAATACTTGTTGGCTTTTAAGGTGAATATCATGCATCTATGCTATAAGAATATTCAAAATAACATAAATTTATGTTTCTGTAAATAACACATGCATGTATAAAAATATGCATGCAGTTGTCTGTCCATATCATGTATGGTTCTGCTATTAAGTGATAACAGGACTGATTTGTATTATTCATGTGAATGATTGTGTTGAAAACATAAAAGTAATTTGAATTTCATTAACACAAAACACAACCATTCATTTGAAAAGTTTAGCAAAGGAGTATGGGGTAAAAGGAGCTGTTTAGTCTCTAAACAGTGATTGTAGAGAAGTAGAGAAGTTGTGTTTAAAATAAAGTGATTGTTCTCCGTCATAGCTAAAGATGTCAGGAAACTTCACTGAGTTTTGGCAAGGTAAGTTTCTTTTCTTATCTTTTTCTTTTAAATATATCATAGTTGTATTTAAACAGTTATATAACTTTTTATAAGTTATATATTAACATATACACATTTAGTAGAAAGTTTATTATAGAATTGATGTTTACTATTTTCATTGATTTTTTCTTAATAATCTTTTATATTTATTTTAAAGTAAAATCTGTGAGCAAGGTATGTCAATAAAGAAAAGACCTACACTTTTAAAAGAACAAAAGCTTATGTTATAATTTGTATTTTTCTGAAATTCAGATTTTTCTGAGTACATTTGGTTTGCTACTATAAAATATGCCTTTTACTTAAATTATTCCTTATGGAATAGAGCACTCTTTATAATTATGAAAGGTAAAGAAAAATAATTCAGGTTTAACATAGTTTAATTTTCATTAATTGTAAAAACATGCTGTTTTTGTTTCCTTGGGGTGCCATAAGAAATCACCACAATTAGGTGGCTTAAAACAACAAAAATTTATTCTCTAACAGTTCCAGAGGCCAAAAGTTCAGATTCAGAGTGTCACAGGACTGTGCTGCAAATGCTCTAGAAAAGAGTCCTACCCAGCCTCTTAGTTTTTGGTTGTTATCAGCAATGCTTGGTGTTCCTCAGCTTGCAGGTGGATTACTCCAATCCCTACTTTATTGCAAATGTTCTTCTGTCCTGTGTGTCCCATGTCTATGACCATTTTTTTTCTTAGAAGGATACCAGCATTGCTTGTTCATTGTAATCCAATATGATCTTATTCTAACTTGACTATGTTTTGCAAAGACCCTGTTTCCAAATAAGATCACCTTCATAAGTAGTACATATATTAGGACTTGATATATATTTTTGGGAGACACAACTTGACCCGTTATTTGCCCCTATCTTATCTAAGCTGCTGATAACAAGAAAGCAATGATTACCACCACATTTGAAATAAATGATTTCTGAGGTACTTCAAAATTGGTTTAAGAATATTATTTCTTTTTTCTCATCTTAATATATAATGTCAATACTCTTTGGTTTATTTAGATGTATTATTAATAATATTAAAGTAATTTTAAAGTAAAAAATAAATACATAAAAATATTCCATCACAGTGGATCGCACACATAGACTATCATAAAGAGTAGTGCCTCATCATAAAGCTTGTTCATCTTAAACGTACATCAAAACAACAAAAAAACCTTTACTGACTGTTGAAAAGGGAAAATGGACATGGTCTAGCTTAGGAAAGGACATGTTAGAAGCATAGGATACATCAAATCCTCCATGACAAGCCAGGCACTTTGACACCAAGTGCTGTTACAGCAGCACTTGGCAGGCTAAGGAAGAGGAATGACATATTTGGGATCCACCAGGGCAATTAGGCAAAATCCTGTCTCAAAATTAAACATTTAAATAGCTGGGGATGTATGAAGCTCAGTGCTTGCCTAGCACATGTTACAATGGTCACTTGGTTCAATTCTCACTGCCAAAAAATAATGCAGGCCAGACATTTGATCACAGAACAGGGCAGAAGTCATTATTCAAACCTCCCAAAATGATCAAACTAATTTGCACTGTGTTTAACTCATAATATAACACGTCAAACCCCTGCATGTACTAATTCAAATTTGATGACCTTTCAAATAAAATAAAAATGCCATGTTCTTTGTAAATAAATTCAACAAATATGAGAGGTAGACCTGACTTTGATCTGAAAAGCATAGGGGCACTGGTATTATGATAAAACCCAGTCATGGCATTTCCTGTGACAATAGGCCCATTCCCTTCATGGCAAGGAATAAGAGAAAAACTTCCTGATGAATGTACAACTTTAGGAAGACAAGTGGATACACTTTGTAAGAACCCTGGGATTGGCTTCAGATCGCACTTCATCTGCCCCAGGACACACCGACCTGAGACCCCATGGACGGTGAAGGCCTTTCCTGAGGGTGGCCTACCCCTAGGGTAGCAGCATTACCCAGGTGGCTTTACCTGTGGGTGGCGGTAGGTGGCATTACCCAGGGGCAGCAGCCTTACTGGAAGGAGGCTGCCTTTCTGGAGGGCGGCCTTCCCCAAGGGCAGGGTGGTGGTCCTGCGATTACAACAGCACGTGGTCCAGGTAGTATGTCTCCACCAGCGCTGAAGCAGACAGATGCCAACACCGGACAAGATGTCGAAGCATCCAAAGCGCTGGCACACGTGGAGTGGGCAGGTCTGAACCTGTGCTGTGTATCCTCCTGTCCAGCCCCTCCTGTCTCAGCCATCTGAGAGCTGGGCATGCACAAAAATCAGGGCAACCTGGGCATGGCCCCATGTGGCTCTGCCTGTTGTGGGCTTGCCGCATGTGTGAGTCATGCTGAATTTAAAAACATCCTTGTTTCACAGCTGCAGCTCTTTTTAGTAACTCAATAACAAGAGACTAAAGGAGGAAGGTGCTTCTTGTTCAAGAGGAGGAAAATACTTATTTCTGATCAAATTTCTATACATTAACCACCCACTACCAAAACTCCATTAGGCATTCATGCTGGTGTGCAGACAGGACCCAAAGGGGTGGGCACAGGAGGACCAGTGACTGTGATGGTCATGCAGGCAAGTCCAGTTGGGTGGAACCCCTGCAACCAGACCCCACCAGAGGCCCCAACACAGGGGTGCTGAGGCCCACACACTGGGATTCCACGAGGCATGCTTGGGGCCAGCGGATCCAGGTTTGTCTGGAGTGAGCTGCATGTTCACCCTCTGGCCCTGAGCCATTGTAGTGACGTCCACCCATCACACTGACCCTGGGGGTTCAGGGCTGATGTGGAACCACGCAGTGCAGAGGGAACCCCAGCTGCTCCATGCTCTGGGAATTTGTTAGCCTCCAATGAGATACCTAAACCTATCTCCCAGGAGTCCTGATGTCTGATCAAGTTGAACGTTTCAAAGCAGATGAAGGAGGAGCTTTTTAAAAAGGATCTTTCTTCAAGTCTGGGAGGAACTGACTTGATAGGGTTTGGAGAGCATTTGAGGAGAAACTCTCAGGCAAGCGAGGCAGTCCTGGTACATTCAGGTCTTCAGATTTCTCTTCATAATCTATAACCAATATAGATTTACCTTGCTTGACAAGGTAAAATGACGTCTACTTTGGGTCACAGTGAAAGTGCTAGTAGCCCCCAGACCACACAAAGGGGGCACATGCTGAGCTCTCCTCCCACAGGTTACATGGGACAGGAGGCCCTGCAGACACCCAAGGAGAGGGTCTCTGTGGGTTGCATTCACAGATGTGCAATGCACAACACCCTCTCTCTCTGATAATCTGTTGCTGAAGAAGCAAGGGGCAAAGGCTGCAGCAGGCTGCTTCTATAGCACTTGCTGCCCAGAGAGGAAGAGTGAGTGAACACAAAAGAGGTTTCTTCCTGAATCTACCAGCTTGCATCTGCTCAAGTAGGTGTGCAGGATTGGCGACCAGACAAGTGTCCCCTCCAACAGTGCTGCTGTTGTGACCAGCAGCTATCTGGGCACTTCCCCCAGCAGGGAATAGAGCAGATTTTTATCAAAGTCCTGGCTTCATGGGTAAGGTAGGCAAAGGAGTGTAAAAGCAGGTTTGCAGGGTGGAGTCTATAATGTAGAATAAACAGTTAATGCATTGTGCATTTGTAGGTACAGACCCCAATATTCCCCCACACAAAAAACCCACACTGACTTTCTCAACACAGTGTCAAGAATAAAGTGCCTGGAACTGCCCCAAAGAGACCGAGACCCTAGTAGCATCAGCAGTTTTCTTTACCACGCCTGGAAGCTTCCACAGTGCCCCAGAACCACCCTAAAACCCCCAGAATGTAGGCAGGATACACTCCTCAGGGGGTACAACTTTAGCTAGAGGATGAAAGAGGCACAGGGAACTAAAGAACCAAGGAGGATGAAGGCACCCTGTGACACCACTGTGTGCAAATGCAGGAGCCAGAATGGCATGGAAGGACACGCTGGAAGGAAAGGTTTCACTCCATGGGTCACAATGCCACACGGTGAGACTTGGATGACCTTGCATTTCCAATTAATCTTGGAATGAGAGCCCAAGGCAAGAAGCCAGCAATGCCCAAAGAATGCTAAAGAGCAAACTGATTCAGAGAAACAAATGCCAGCAAAGGACCCCACATCAAAGAGGCAGACACTGTGAGCAACACTTCTGTTACCATGGGACTTTCAAGGTATGTGTGCAGGTCTCCACATTGGCACCATCTGCCAGTCCCTCAGGAGGACAGAACAAACCAGTGAGTCATGAAGATTAGATTAGGTAATGCTCAAGGATTGCTGTTTTCAAAGAGGAAACAAATGGAATGAATTGATTTGCTTGTCAAAGTCATGTCACTGAAGGATACACATTCCCTCCTCTTGTGAAGGACCTTATTAAAGAGGGGAATGATTTCCCAGATGCAGAAAATGAGAGACCACAATCCACTCCATTCATAAGAGCAGGTCCAATTTCCAGAGTCACATGGATGGATCCTATTCTGGCCTCCCTGCTTGAAAAGTGACCATTGAGGTGCTACCTAAAGGGCACCAACATGGCCTGAACATAATTGCCAGCCTCTAGCCAGAAGATCCAAAACCTGTGTGCTTTGCCTGAACTCTCTTACTTCTGGGGAAGCAGCATCTAATTTTGAGACCAGTGGGGACATATTTACTATTCAGAGATCTAAACAAGAGCTTCAATAGAATGAGGATGTAGTCTTAAAAATACATGCAGGAAGGAGAATACAATGCTTTTCTGGAAACTCTCTGCCATTCTGGGCTTTTGGAAATATTTTGTGTAATGTATGCAGTAGATTTGAGAAACAAATGAACAGAAACCCCAAGTCTGCTGCCTGTTCTATTCCCACAGGTTTCCCTGCCTTGCTAAGATATCAAGTTTGAAATATCAGGTCTTTATTCAACATGTAAATGAAGCCTGCTGTACCAGATATTTTCCATTTGCCTCTCCAGACCTGCTTGTCTACCCTTCTCCATATTGCCCTTTGCCCTGGAGTGCTGACCTATATGAACTAAACCAACTTGCTGCTTTATCTTCTAGCTTTCATTTGGGTACAGCTGAGGGGAGACAGCAGCAGGAGACAAGGACAGGAGGAGGATAAGGTTGATGCATATCTTCCCCAACTCCCTCCCCACCAGATCATCTTAGGTTGGTTGTGTCTTTTGATAAAAGACCTTCTTCTCAAGGTTGCCCTTTCCACACAACCCTCTCTTTCTGGGTTCTACAATGTCTCCCTCCTCCAGACCTTTGGATCTAGGAGTGGAAAAGGCTATTACTAGTCCCTTGGGTATTATACATAACTTTATGGTTTCCCTGTGTCCTGCCCAAACCTTGCAAATAGTCCCTTTATTAAGTCCTCCTCTAATTGTCTTTTTAAAAAAAGGAATATAAATTGCCTGATGCAGCCCTGCCTTCTACCCAGGCAAAGGCAGCAGGTATCAGCACAGTCACCCTGGCTGCCTCTGGACAGCAACCCTTCCTCCTTCCTCCACTGGTGTTGCTGTAGCTCACTTGGCTTCATCTAGCAGACAGGGCAATGAAGAGCAGCACAGAAGTTGACCTAATGGCAGCGACCCTGCCCTTCACCCCAGAGGAGACCCCATTGCATCCCTGCCCTTCAGCCAAACTCCCCTGCACGTGTTCTGTGTCTGGGCACTGCCTTGGCAGCTGCAGTGGTGACTCCTCAGACTCCTGGCAGCTTCTTTTCAAACAAGCTTTAAGTTCCCCAAAGCACCAGGCTGCAGCATGATTCAGGCAGGCATGGTCCCCAAAGGACTTCATTCCAAGCCCAAACCAGTATTTCAGGTTAGCACAGCATTTCCCTGTATTTCAATGCCAAGAGCAATCTTTCTCCAACTTTTTCAAACCTTCTTTTCTAACAAAAATATTTAGCTCACCCAGAAAACCTGTCCTTACCATCGGCTGTCCCCAGGAGGGCCCCTGGTCTTCTCCTCACTTCCCTCTGGGAAGCAGGGTCTAGGTGCCAGGCACTCTCCCCTGAGCTCTTCCACCAGCCAGGGGTTTGGTTGCACACAAGAGAAGTGGACTCTGGCTCAACTACCCAGGAAAGGAATTTATTGGTCAGAGAGGCAGGGCCTCCAAGAGTCAACAGGAAGCCTGGGGATCAAGCTCAGAACAATAAGCACTGCAGCTGAGAACACTGCCAGGCACTGCCATGGGAAGTCTGCCCAGGACAGGCACTGGCACTGTCCCCTGTGGAGACTCACCCACACCACCTCTGCAACATCCAGAGCCTCCTATCTCTCTGCTTAACTCCTCCAACATTCAAGACTGGGGCCATACTTCCAATTGGCCAAATGCTAAGTGCTCTTCATGCCCAAGCTGGCAGGGAGGGGTGGGGTCCATGGAGGGACAAGTGACTCAGCTGCCAGAACTCTTCACAGTGAGGGAAAACCTCCCAGACAAAGTTGCCCTGTCTAAACTTGTTCCTGGCTTCCTGGGTTCAAAGTGCAAGTTCCCTTTATTCACTCTAGCACCCTGCTTTGCTCAGTGAGCACCATCTGAATATGTGGCATGCTGGTACTGTTCAAGGTGCTTGGTGACATAAGAGAAACCTAGATGCTGCTCTCCCAACTCTCAGAGATCACAGGCATTGAAGAAGGAGGACAGCTGCACCCTGACACAGAGGCAGCAGTAAAACACATGCTCCACACTGAAGACTTGGGAGAGCTCTGTGGATGCCCTTGACCTATCTCCTCAGGA
Organism: Sciurus carolinensis; assembly: GCF_902686445.1. Classification (NCBI taxonomy): domain Eukaryota; kingdom Metazoa; phylum Chordata; class Mammalia; order Rodentia; family Sciuridae; genus Sciurus; species Sciurus carolinensis. Next base: position 685,901 of record NW_025920125.1, on the reverse strand, counting down.
AGTTATAAGACAGATTTGGAAGGGGAGACAGTGTGAATCAAGATGCATCTTCAAACCTGGGCATGGCCCAGTCCCAGGACATGACTTATGTAGCAAACCTAACTCCCATTTCTCTAGGAAAGAAGCTCCTCCTCTGTGTCCATGGCACACTGTCCCTCACAAGGCAAAGCACTGGTGAAGGGCTCAATGCCGTCCTGTGCCAGGTGCTGTACCCATGGTTCCTGTGTCCCTCACTCCAGTGTCGGGTGTGAACATGCTCAGTAAATGACCACCAAAATTCCATCTTACAGATGTGCAGTGGAGGCTTGGGGACAGTAAGAGAGTCTGTCTTAAACCAGAAATTGGGACCTTCCCTGTGACTGCCTAGAAGAACTGGCACGCCACACCCAGGTTGGAAGCCTAACACAGACATTGCCTTCAGGACACAGTGCTGCAGGCCTACTCTGCCCCAAGGACAGAGGAAAGCAACTTTGGCAGGTAACAGAGCTCAACACCTCTCCTCCAGCAGTTGTCTGCACTTCCTGCAGTTGATCTTAGGGAGGCAGGCCTGACCTGGCCAGAAACTCTGTGCCCAACAGGGGATGTGTCTCCACATCAGACTGGCTGCTCTTCATCACAGGCCACCCTCACACACCAGCCAAGTGACGGCTACATGATCTAGAAGAGTGGCCTGCAACCTGGGCCCTCCCCCAATGGCCTTCCTTCCTTGTCCCTCTCCTCTGCTTGTTCTTTTAACTGACTACTCTGAGTGCCACTTGGAGGGGAGAGAGGAAGGCCACAACTTCGAGACTTGGGTCTCCATTCCACAGTCTGCCACCAGTGATCCTCCCCACATTTTCCCTGGTGCCTGCCTGATGGTGAATACACATGCCAGTGATGGCATAGACACTGAGTGGCCAGGAGGCACCTCTCCAGGTGTCTTAGCAGAACACACCAAAACCAACACTGGGATTGCCCCCAGGGGGCCACAGTGATGGGGCCGCAGGAGCTGTGAAACTAGCAGCCCCACCTGGCACCTGGCCTTCTCCCTGGGCTTGCAGGTGTTATGGGACACAGCCACACAAGGCCATGAGTGAATGGAGGTAGCAAGCCAGCAAGTCCAGCTAGGCAGCAGGGAGAACAGGTCTTTCTGGACCACACTATCAAAGTGGAGGCTCCTGTGCAGTCCTTTCTACTTGAGAAGGACCCCAACCCAGAAAAAGAAACAGTAGGGCCTCTCGGGTCAAGTAGCATAGATCAGCAAGTGAAAACACTCTGTGTTTCGGGACCAGCCAAGCTGGCACCAGCATCCTGTGGCATTCATGAGTGCAGTAACAGAGGAGTGTGCTATAGCTGAGCAATCACAGCTGTACACTGATGCTGAAGTGAAGCTTACCCACACGCAGCATGAGGCACAAGCACCAGCTTTGCTTTGGCTTTGCCACTTTGATTAATCCAGTCAGAGCACATCATGGTAATATTATGCATCAGACAGCAGATGTCCCACCTCTGACAGGTACCCATGCAAGATGAACCTCCCAAGTCCTAAAAGAGAAGTGGGTGTGACCACCCTGGTCACACCAGGCCTCCAAGATGTCATGATTTGCAGAGATGTGCTATCTCCACAAGTGATGTGTGGAAACACCAGCAACACACCCTGTGTGGTACTGCATTGCATCAAGGAGAACATCACCAACTCATCTGGACTGGAGTTTATTGCTTTAATATTATTGCTTTAGTCAAATACCCACAGAAGTGTTTTACTTTAACACAAGCTTGCTACCCTACTCATAATCCAGTTTACCCCTTTGTGACTTGCATGCCAGGCACCAGCTGGCAATAGCTCTTACCATCAACCTTGGCAGGACTTATATATGTGTTCTACAAGATGTGCTGAATCAGGTGTCACATACATACCAGGAAGACACCAGGGCAGAACTGATGTCCACAAGCTGCACACACAGCTGGGTAATCAGCAAGGACTGCCTGGACCTTGTGGCATTTTATTGTCCCTTATACTTTCCATTTCACATTAGGCTTGTCCCTTCATTTCCTCTGTGCCCACCACTCAATCCTAAATTGACACTGCAAAACCTCCAGTGAGATCAAATGGAATGCTGTGGCCCAGCCAGATTCCAGGTGGTTTTCTTCTCATCCTTTGTTTAAGGTGAAGGAAACAGTGGTGATGCACTCCTGTACAGATTTGGGAGCCTACCTGGTCTTGAAATGCTGTGAAGAAGTCTTTTATGGAATTTCATTTCAAGGAAGAGGGAAGGTTTGACATGACCAGAAGTTGATCTAAACTAATTCACATGAGATGAATCCTATTATTACTTTAACTTCCTGACTCTGTAGAATATTAATTAAAGTTATTAGAAGAGCACATGTTCTAATGGGCAAATGTATCTGGGACAAACATTTTCAAGAGATAGACTAAGCATCTGTCTTTTGAACCACTGCCTGGGAAAGACCCTGATTCTGGTAGCTCTTCAAGTGCAGCTGAGATATCATCAGGATCCAGTGCTTCTGCTGTTAGACCCCAGATGAGCCATGAATACCTGGTCAGAGCAGCACAACAGCATATGTGTTAAACCAATGACCATGTGACATGTCCTACCATCAAGTGGCTATGTTGATGGATCCTAAGAAAAATCCAGTTATACTAAGCAGTTCAATCCCTGGTCAATTTACCCGATAGAGTGTCTTATTTTGATTCTTTTAAAAGTATGATTTCTGAAGTACTTAAGAACATACATTGTTCATTTCACCCCCACTTGCTGCTGATGGCCCCTGGTCTGCATCAGAGTCCCAGGACTTAAGGGTCACAGTAAGCAACTCCATATTCCTGCTGACCCTGAAGTCAGCCACAGACTCACTGCACACACAAAACCTCCACCAGGTCCTATGCCATGTACACTCTAGTGACTGCAGCATCTTCACCTAAAATCAACCATGTAAAACACAGGGCCATGCCACAACACCTCAGGGCAACTACAGGACACAACTGTACAAAACATCTCACAGACTTGGAGCCCAGTGCAAACACAAAACATGATCACAGTCCAGGCCACTAAGTGCCCAGCATGGAAGAGGGTACTGAGTTGTCACAAGAAGGCTCATTGGCATCAGAAACATGGAAAAGCTATGACTGTGGCACTAGGACCATGTGGAGCAGCACAGTCTGGGAGATTCAGAGTGGTCCCAAGGCCAGATCCTCAGCACCTCTGTACATTCAATGTAGGACTCTGCCACTACCACACCAGAGCACACCCACAGCAGGAGCACCACAGAAGGAGCTCAAAGGTAGTTTGGAGCCTGGCAGAGGTGGCATGCTCAATCAGTGAGCTGCTCCTTTGGCTGGAACCCATGGTACCAGCTCCATCCCTGAGTTATCCTGCCAAATGTGCTGCCTGGACCCAAGCATGACATGGGGGCCCCTTCCCAACACCCTGGGATCCTCTCTGTAAAGGTGCTCTACTCATCCCCCTTCATGTCAATTATGAGCTGAAGGGCAGGACTGGTTGGTCTTTTTATTCTGCAGTACTGGGGTTGAACCCAGGACTCCAGGGAGCTGGTCCTGCCTCTACCTCTGGTTATGACCCAGCTTTCTATAAGTGTGTGTCTTGAGAGGTGTCTTGCCACTCTGTCTAGGCTGGCCCAGGACTTGAGGTCCACCTGCCTTACCTTCCTAAGTGGCTGGATTACAAGCACCACATAGGCTGCTTCATTTACTTTCTATACCCAGTTTGATGGTGACAAATGACCACATGAATGCATTAGAGCTAGTTAACTCCTTTGATTTTTCCATCAACAGATGACAACTGTGCCCTTCCTAAATAGGTCCTGAATTTCTACATACTTGCATTTCTCTTTGTGAATTTTAGGGGTGAGGGGCAGGGAAGACAGACACATGGGGATATGCCCAGAGGTTAGGGTCTTGACTCTAGAAAGCACAAACCCCACCAGGGAAGCTGAGAGGGTGTGAGCATTTAAATTTCTGCATTTCTGCTTCACTTGATCTTTCCAGACCCTTCTCCATCTGCTCCACATTCCAGTATGATCAGCAGAGAACTGAATGAAGAAGATCCAGCAAGGACATACTCACAGCTGAGCATAGATCAATCCTAACCCAGGACTGGGGTCTCATCCTAATGTCAACTCCAGCCAGGGCCCAGACCTGGCTCTTCTCTGTCCCTATAAGCAGCACTGAGGGACTCATGCACCACAGGCATGCATGTGGCACCCCGTCACACCTGTGGTTCAGTGACCACACTGGATTGTAAGTCAGGGAACTGGGCTTCACTGCTACTTCAATACCAAACTCCTCAGACTGTGCTGTCCATGGGGTGTCACAGTCCTCTTCCCAGGGCAGTGGGTTTAAGCACACCTGCCAGAGATTTCTATTTTTAAATTGACTTTTCTGTTTGGAAAGAAAAGGATCTAAATTTCTCAAAAATAAAACTTTATTTTAATCTCAAAAAGGACAAGAATTTTAAAATCAAATAATCCACAAAGGAAACCCTGAAGAAGAAAAATGCTGCCTTCTCACCATGCTCCCCATTCCTCAGGGCATGGACTCTAGCCAAGAGAAAACAAGCCCAGACCATGAAGTGCCACTCTGAACTGAGGGGTGAGGAAACTCTGCACCCTGTGTCTGAGCTAGACCCTCCCTCCTGCCTGACAGCCTGAGTTAACCCATCCATCACCCCTGCCTGGCAACCTGAGGTATCCCCTCCCTCCTGCCTGGTGGCCTGAGCTAGCTCATCCATTCTTCCTGTCTGGTAGCTTGAGTTAGCCCCTCCCTCCTGCCTGGCAGCCTGAGCTAGCCCCTCCCTCCTGCCTGGTGGCCTGAGCTAGCCCATCCATCTCTCCTGCCTGGTGGCCTGAGCTAGACCATTCATCCTTCGTGCCTGGTATATTGAGCTAGCCCCTCCCCACTGCCTGGCAGCCTGGTCAGTCACTGAGTCCATAGCATACAGGGCTAGTTGGCTGTCCATGTGCCCCAAAGCTTTGTCTAACATTTATGTCTTAAACATCAAACTGGTATAAAAAGTGAGACTGGACAAACTCCATAGAGTAGAAGGTGAATGCTACTTTGTGCCTGGGGTTGTTTGAGGCAGAGAGGGCAGAAGGAAGCATTCCAGGATGGTGGAGTCTCACACTTAACTGCAGTTCTGGCTACGCTTGCAGAACATACAAATGGCAGACTTCAGATCTATCCATTTTACTGAGCACAGATTGATTTCTATTTTTTATTTTACAAGATTTTTTCCCTACCAATCTCCCCTTTCTTCACAAAATCTAGAGAATTTAGTAGTCTAAGGGGAAAAATTATCAAGTACTGGAAACAGAGGACCTGAAAGGTAACTCTCTTTTCCCTTCAGCCTCTGTCATCTTGATCACAGTGCTCTGAAGACAAAATGCCAGTACTGTGTAGAGTAAGTGACACCAAGTTGTGAATCAGAGATGAAGGGACCAACACTCTATACCATGTGCACTTAGGGAGGGCATCTGGGGAGCACCCACTGAGAGAGTGGACCAATGTGGTGAGTGCCTCTGCTGCCATCTTGGAACCTAGATTTGTGTGGGTGATCAGAGCCACCGAGCCAGGAGCTCACATGCACCTCCACACTCCCTGCACACACTGTGCATGGTTGCCCTCCCTCCACAAGCTCAGGCTGCCCCAATGCTTCAGTTACTGTCTGCTTTGCAAGGTGCTCAATCTGAATAAGCCATGATAATAAATCAGCTTGGCAATGAGGGAAGGCAACACACCACAGCCAGGTCTGAGATAAGCCCACAGGGCCAGGAGCAGTGTGTCAGGTCCTGCAGGGCATGGGGTGTCCCTCCATGTGCACCAGAGACAGCAGTCACCTCATGCAGGCCCTCTCCAGCCTCTGCCCCCAGTCCTTCTCACTGCACCTCAACTGCTCAGAGGGCAGGGCAACTGGTGAGTCCCCACCTCCCACTTTTCTACTCTGGGCTCTCTCCTGCAGTTACTCCCTCTCTCTAGGCTGGGTTTAATTTGACACCTCCAACTTTGGCAACAAGGTGAGGAGCAGAGCAGACACAGTGGAATTCATTAGGTGCAACACTGCAGGGTCCACTCTGCAATAATGACATTGGGGGTAGGGAAACTAGACAGCCAACACGCATGATGAAAGAAGCATGAGGACTGGCAGCAGTGACAGCCTAAGCAAAGGGGACAAAATGAGCCAGGAAGAGACCTTCCCTCTTTGCACAATGTAAATCAACAGCTTGCAAAGCCTCCCCCAGCCTTCCATGCCTCCCAAAAGCCAAAGACTGAGTCAGGTGGGTGAGACAGAGGTGAAAATGGGAAAAAAGGAAAGAAAATACAATCAAATTATTATTGTTTTAATATACAAATTTTATTTATTAGTTTAATGTTGGTGGAGACCAAATTTATCACCCTCCTTCGCAGTCAGGAGGTGTGAGGAGCCTGGGGTGCCAAGTGTGGCACTGGAGTGTCCTTTGTGCCCACTCTGGAGTTCTCTAGGATGTTCCTTGGCATGCATTCTCTCGCTTCTCTGAGCAACATTGCTCTGCACCTTCAACCACCATGACTAAATTTCTCCTTGTTGTGAAAGAAGATGCAGGAGGAGGAGGGGAGGAGAGCAGTGTGTGAGGAGCAGCAAGTGCCCCACACATGCTCCCTGCTCCTCTCCAGGCTGGGAGGCCAGGAGGCTGACAAGGAACTCTTAGGTGCCTGTTCTGGAATCACTCACTTGGGCTGCATTCACTTGGTGTGGTGTGTATACAAAGGGGTGATGCCTGTTCCCATTACCAGCTATCCAGAGACAAAGAGGTGTCCACAGGTCACTGCAGGAAGGCCCCAGATGCTGAGGGACTTCTCTCCACACAATGCAGAAGGCCAGGGGACCAGGTGGAGGAACTTGGGATGCTCTGTCCAACATAGCTTTGCATCTGCCCATCTCAAGAGAGGGCTGGTTCCCTGCAGCCAGGCACAGGTGAGGCCAGATGCTGTGGGTGGCACTGCCTTTTCTCTGGCCTACTCTGCAGATGCACATGGCCAGAGCAACAGCTTCTCCTCTGTGTTTTCTCAGGAACCCAGACTCTTGCTCAGTCTTCCTTACAGAAAGGACCCTGGAAAGCAAAGCCATATGCCACAGAGCCACATCACTATTTTCTTTGGTTGCAGACTTCTCCAGCAAAGAACCCCCAAAGCTGTCAATATTATAAGAAGGGAAAGGAAAGCCATGATCTGGGTATCAGGGAGCACTGAAGAGCATTCTCAAGGCAGAGTGTGGGGCTGGATCAGGGTCAGAGTCCAAACAACAGAGCAGAGGCCATGAGTGCAGGTCTGCCTTCCACACCCCAGACAGGGGTGGGGAAAGCCACCTTGAACATGGGACAGAGCCTACCACCAGGCAGACCAGGGTAGACATGTGCAGCAGAGTGGGGGCCCCTCCTGCTGAAGCCCAGCAGGGCACAACCAGATCCACCACGTGCACAGACACTAAGTCCTAGGCACCATCCATGGACCGGGGTCCCCACTGTCCCTACTACTGTAAGAATGCAGGTGGACTGGATGCCATCCTTTCTGGAGGCCAGGACAATTTTGTCAAGGAATAATTGGGTTTAAAGCCTACAGATTCCCCCAAAAGTTTTGTCTGTTCAAAAACAGTCACCTCTTTTCTTCCCTAGAGGCAGGAATGCAGGTGAGCTGGTACCCCGACAGCACCATCACCCAGAGGAGAGGGGTCCATTCAGGAGGGGCTTCAGAGCATTTTACGTTTAAAAGACTAATTGTGTTTCAAGCCTGAAAATATGGTCACAGAACATCTTGTCAAGGGCAGGAGACACACACTGCCCATTTGTTCAGGACCACAGAGGTAGAGGGATCCAGAGGGGAGCAGCTAGGACTCCACATTACAGATCAGCCATGAAAGCCTGGGTCCAGGAGACCCTCAGGAGTAAGGATGCTCCATCTGGGCCTGTGCATGAAAATGAGAGGGGCAGAGAGCAGTGGCCAGGCCAGGCCAGCTGCCCCCCACACAGTCTGAGCTCTCTTTCTCTAGGAGCAATCCTAATGGCCACCTGCCCCAGGGCTGCAGTCCCACACGTAGCCTGATGTGAGTACATGCTGCCTTGGTAGTCTCTGTGGTCATTGCTGCAAAGCAGATTTCTTTCCTCAAATTTCCTCACCTATCAGGAAGAAGAAAGCCAAAGACCTTCCCACAGAAAGAAGGTGGAGACACCCACCAGTTCCAGGTGCTTCTGGAGGCAGTGTAAAGAGGCATGGCTTTGGAGCAGGTGAACCAGCTCAATCCCTTCCCCAGTACTGACAAGGGTGGGGACCCCAACAAAAGAGTGAGACTCTCTGGGCCTCAGTTTGACCTTCTGCAGGGTGGGGGGAAAGACCATATGCCACTGAAAACATCCTGAGTGACATCCCTTGGTCATGCCTGGCTTATGTCGGGAACTAGGTGTAGAGGATGTGTGCCACCTTCCAAAGCCCCCTACCTGAAGAATGTGGGCAATGAGCTAGGTCAGCCTGGTGGCGACATTTCCTAAGAACAACCTGCATCTCAAGGACCCTCTGGCAAGGCCTAGAACCCTCCCCATGGCTCACAGGAGGGCACTCAGCACACCCACATCTGGAGCTCTATCCCCTCTTTTGATGCTCCCCAACCACCAGGGAGTGTCCCACACCCTGGTGACCATGCAACAAGCTGGGCTATGGGGCAGAGGAGCACTCAGCACCAGCCCCCAGAGGGGCTGGCTCATTGTTGCAGCACAGAGTCCAAGCATTGGTAGTATTTTGTCAAAGTTCCCCAGGTGATTTTAGTGTGCAGCCAGTGTTGAAAACCACTCTGTACCAAATATACTTGCTATTGAAAGGTTTATGTGTAACATTAAAAAAAATTATTACCACTTTTATTACCAAAATGACTTGTCAGGAGGGCTAGGCCTGCTCCACCTTAAAAGGAAAGCTTGCAGCCTGCCTGAAGGATCACACTGGGAGTGGCTTGTGAGGTCAAGCTTGTAACCTCCCCTTTAGGAGCAGGCATAGTGAGCACAGCCACACAGAAAGCAGCCAGGCCTGCAGTCTCTGTGATCGCTCCTGGGCTACAGGATGCCCGGGGTCTGGAAGGTCAACCCCTCTCCCTGCTCATTTCCTGCCCTCTTTGCTCATCCATCCCAGTGTCCACTGGTTGACTGGCCCCATTTTTAATCTTTAATGTGAAATGCTCTCTGTTTGAAGTGCTGCAAATACTGTCTTGGTCTTTGAGAGAGAAGGGGCCATGAAAATCCTAATAAACAAATGAATAATTCATGTTAGGCACTGGTCTATTCTCTGCACCACTGAGTTTCAAACATTTCTTAAAAGCACATTCTTACTCATAAAGCCAAACAAAATCTGTGAAGCCCAAGTGTGGGATTGAAGTTGACGTGGGGGGCCCAGAGTTACACAGACATGGCCCTCATAGGGGCTGGCAGGACATGCACGCACCTGCTTGTGGTGGGCAGATACCCCTGTGCACATCATCACCCTGGGAAAGGGTTGGCTGCAAATGAGGGCACCTCCGGAATGCTCACATGCCTTGAAGTAGGCTGGCGAGGCTTGGACCTGTGCAGCCCTGGCAGCCTGGGGCAGAGGCTAGACTCAAGACACTTGCTGAAAGCTGCAGGGAGACCCTGCAGGGAGACCCAGTCAAAGCCCACACAGAAACTCGAGCTATCTCGGTGCTTCCACAGTGCAAGTGTCACCAGCTGCAGGTTCTCCCACAGGCCACACTGTAGCAGCCATGAGTGACCCAGTAGCTCGATGTGCCAGAAACATCCAATGGATCATTTCAAACAATTTTCACACTAGGGGTGTGTGCTGTGACTGAATTTTGTTTACTCTCATCATCTCATTTCTCTTGAATCAACTTCTTGCTTCTGCTCCAGAGAAATCCTTATTGCCGCAAAGGCCAAGTCACCACACACACAGGCATGAAGAAGAGAGAATGTGGACGGGGAGCAAGCAGGCCTAAGGGTCTGCATTCTGTGCTACTTTCAGAGCATTTCTGCTTGATCCTGGTGGTGCCTGCACTAGGCAGCTGGCATAACACCCGTTGCAGAGGAGATGGAGGCTACTGGCCAGCCACTCCCCAAGGTTAGTGTGTTGGGGTCTAGGGTTCTGGACCCAAGCCATCCACTTCTGAAGGCTCTGTGCTCCCACCACACCTCATCTGCACAGGGGTCTCATCTGCACAGGGCACATCAGAAATCCACCCAGAACTTCCCTGTAGTAGGGGCAGCTCCCTGAGCTGCTGTCCTCTCTCCCCAGGATGATCTTACCACCTTCCAATTCCCCCAGGACAAGTTCTCATGTGATTTCAGTGAGGTGCATGTGTGCACACATGTGCTGGCAAGCACAATGGGCCATAAAGTATTTCCAAGGCCACAGCATTCCTGACTGCTCCTTTCCATGTCCTGCCATCCTTCCTCTCCCACTGCCCCTCTCCAGTTTCTTTTGATGGCCCCCACTGCCCTCCTCAGTCCAGCCCCCTCCCCTCAGCCCAAAGATCAAACAGTCATGGAGTTTGTTGAATTCCTTGTTTGTGAAGGAAGTGAATTCCATATGCATAATTCATTTCTTTTATGAACATTTTTCCCTGCAGGGAGTTAATGCTCCCAGAGCACTGGGAACAGTCACAGTGACAGAAGAGCCAGAGAGGAGGGCACAGAAAAGCCTTCCCCACATAGTGGGGACAGATGGGGCCAAAGGTCTGACCTCTGCTGGCTAACACCTTGGACTGCACAGTTCTATCTCACCCAAAGAGGGAGACCCTGCACTGTCTGGGGATAATAGCCTTTGTTCTCAAGGGTGACAAGCCCAGGGAGCCCAAGCCATTAGAGGCTGGAAGCCTTATTCCCAAAGCCAGTGGCTGCCTCTCATGTAGGAAGAAATTGATAGAGCCCTCCCACTCATTATGTCTCTGCTCAGATTGAAAACCCAAAATTAAACAAAGAGATACACACATGCCTGATGCACCATGTTTAACAGCTGTTGCATTTGGAGAAAAAAACAGTCCCTAGTCCAAAGTCATATTTGACAAATGGCTTTATTAAGAGGAAGATTTGTTGTATATGAACTCCAAGTCAAGAAACGGGAGGAGCAACTGAGGGAGACAGACCTGCCAGACAGCAGACCCAAGCAATCACTCTGGCTGATGCTACCTTTTGGCAAGTCACACTGACCAGCAGAAAGACCTTTGGTTATTAACTCTTTAATCACAATCTGTAGTCCTCAAGGTCAACACCTGATTTAATAAATGACAGAAGAGACTTAAAGGTCAAATTGCCTCTCTTATTTGGGTTCAGTTTATTTCAGGGAAATTAGCATCTTATTTAAATGGTTTTATTCCACTTTCTGCCCTTCTGCATTAAGAAAAAAGCCAACATGTATTTCAGATTTGAAATACTGCACCTGAGAGTGGCTGCAGTTCAGGGTCTGAGTCTTGGAGGAAGGTGGAAAGGGCAGCCTTGGGGAGCCCACAGTGTCCAGGGCTCTAACACAACTGGCCCAAGGATGCTAGCAAATAGAAAGGAGAGTCCATTGCTATTGCTCTTTTCTCTGTGTGGCAAGACACAGACTCCATAGGATGACTCCAGGGGACCAGCAGGAAACTAAAGATATGTAACAATAAACTCCAGGCAGCCAGGATTTTACTGTGTACCTTATGTGTGATTTGCAAAAACAAACAGAATCTCAGTGACTTCCACCTGAAGTATGAAACCAGGAGATAGCTGGCCAGCTTTCCCAAGCACACACTGGAAGCACAGTGCTCAAAGTTAGGTATTCCATATTGAAGCTGGAGCCAGCACTGGAGGGCTGAGATGGAGTCCTGTCCTGGCCTGAGATGATGGTCTAATTAGGAAAGAACTGTGTCCAGAAGAATAAGTAAATGTCAACCTGGATCCAAATAGGATATAACTCATGGTTGAAGTTGGTCCAAGTTGACCCTGTCAGGGCCATCAGCCCACTGCAAGTTCCCACAGCAACTTTGAAACATGGGTCTAATCCCCCATCATAGCACCTACAAGTTCTGTGATCTGGTTATGGATGTGGTTTCCCAAGCCCCTTTGTGAAAGCATGCATGTGAATGTCATTCTTCAGGGGTGGTGTAAGAGTGAAAATGAAGAAAGCCCAACATACCAGGTTCATGACATGTCCACATGCCCAGAAGTTCATTGGTTCCCAACAAGCTGCTGTGTACCAGTCCAGATTTTCTCTTATTTACCCTTTGGAAAAAGACACAGAGATACAAACTGACATGGTGTCAGATAACTTGATTTGACACCAAGTAAGAGGTCACATGCTGGAAACTACAGACAAAACACTTTCTGCCTGCAGTGCACCATACACATGGCTCAGACATGGACAGCCAGAAAATGGGTCCCACAGAACTGAGAGCCACAACCCCCACCCAAGAGTAAGCCAGCCTCTCCTGTTCTGGGCATGTGCCTCTGCATTCCACCCTTCCTTTCTGCAGGGACTTGACTGACATGAACTCTATGGTCCTGAAAACACATCAGCCTGCTCTCCTGCACTGGAGCTGGATGGCAAGTGGCATCACCCTGTGGTGGGCACAGGTAGTGTCAGCAATGCCCCATTTCACTACCAGTGCGCCCGTGTTTGGGCCCCATTAGCATACTTCAGCAGAGCCTCGATGGATGAAGATAGATGGGGAACATCATTTGGTGAAATCACTGTTTCATCAAGGTTAAGCCAGTCAGCAGTTAGCCACCTCCCTTTGTTTGACTAGATATCTAATAACAAAACTAACAACAGAATTAATGACCAGGAGACTCCCAGGGAAATATACTGATGCCCTGGAATCAAGCTTCATCCCAGACCTCCCAGTTCATCATCCACGTATCAGTCTCCTCCATGCTTCATCTTAAAATGAAACACCATCTTTACCCTGCAGATGCCTGCCCTCCATCCTCTCCTGAAACTCTGGGCTGGGGAAGAGAACAGCTCAGGCATGCCTGTCACCTTAACTGGCACATGGCACAGGCCCGCCCGGTGGGTGGTTCTCAGATGCATCTCACCAGCTGACTGCACTCTCCTGGAAGGCAGGTGGTGCTGCTGTTCCAATCCACACCCTGCATGCCCATTTTCTGTGGGCAAATCACAGGGACTGTGTCCATCACAAGGGACACGTGGTCAAGTCAATAAATGCATGCACAGCCTTGCTGTTGACCCAAGACTCCCGGGACAAGGGCACATGTGCTTGGCCAGGCCTCAGCAACTGAGGGCTGCTCTGACAGGGCTCAGAATATTCCCAAAAGGCTGGGTCTCCATGGCCTCTGAGCCAGGCTTGGATACTATCCACATGAAAATGGATAGGCATGCTGATTGTCCTGGTCTGTCACATAAAGGAGACAAAGAGTAGACCAGAGGCAGGTAAGAAGACTGGGATCATACCTGACTGACCTCATTCCCACTTCCTCTTCACAGCCATGACCCCTTGGCCAACAGGTCCAGTCCCTGATCAGCCTGACATTGGTCATAACTAGCTTCCTTTGCACACAAGGGAGATTGTGACAGGAAAGCATGGGGAAATGCCACTGAGAAACAGGCATGATGGACAGGCACCTGGGGTAGGGGCTGTAGCTGGAAGCAGAGCTGTGCTGATCTGTGCTGAGAGGAAGGGAGGGAGGGGCAACAGAGGCAGAAAGTAACTCCATCACCAACCAGCAAGCACTTCCCTCACTGGGCCTCAGTTTCCTGGATGAAAGGCTTAACAGTTACCAAGTGCTCAAACCTTAAAGGATTGTGTGAACTGAATACCAAAAGCCACACTGGGCCTGGGATTGTGGCTCAGTAGTAGAATGCTTGCCTAGCACATGCAAGGCACTGGGTTTGATCCTCTACACCACTTAAAAATATAAATAAATAAAGGTGTTGTGTCAATCTATAACTAAAAACATTACAAAATAAAAATAAAAATAAAAAAAGTCACCCTGGCCTGGTGAGACCAGCCCCTGGGAGAACCTACCATGGAAAGGCTGCACATCTTGAGGGGCCCAGAATCCTGGGTACAGCTTCCTCAGGTGCTCTCCAACCTCTAGCAGAGGTTGGCAGAAGCTCAGGGAGGATGTGGGTTTGTCCTGGCCTGGGGCCCCAGCCCACCCAGTGAGCAGGTGAGGCTCTGAAGACAGAGCTGAGGCCACACCACACCTGGCTTCTGGTGCAAGGGGGCCTTTGCCATGGTCACACAGGGAAGGGTAGGGTCAGGAAGGCAGTCCTCATCCAGATGTGATGTGCAGGGGCAAAGGAATATATCTGGCCAGGAGGAGGCCTGGCCTGCTCTGCTGCTGTAGTCTCAGCCTCCTGGCCTGAGCACCTTCCCTACATGCAGGGAAGGATCTCAATACCCCCATATGTCCATCATTTCCCTATGCCCCTCTTTCTCCCTCCTTACCCCAGGGGAAGCACAAGGATGAGCACCAAAAGCCTGTGGTGGCCTTGGACAGGGAGCGAGGGTCAGAGGCAAGTCAGAGAGGCCACATCCCAGAAGAGTGGCCTGGAGGAGGAACCCACCACCAAAATTTTCTGCTCAAAGCCCCAGAGCGCTGTCATGGGGGAACAAAGAGGGGCTGGCCAGGGATGGGGAGCTGTGTGGTTGTTGTGTCCCCAAGGGCACAACCCCAGGAGAAGGGTCCACACTCCCCTCACAGAGGGTCAGCTGTGCTGTAGCTTGTCCAGAACACCATGCCAATTTCAGCCTCAGGGAGCAAGTGCATGCTGCCCTTCCAGTTAGTGTGGCCATGCTGTTTGCAAGGATCCTGTGGTGCAGCGAGCTGCCTGCAGAGAAGAGCCCTGGTACCATGGTCAGCCCTAAACCCCTCTCACTCTGAGCAGCAGGCCATTGTCCTCACTGGGTCTCTCAAGGAGCCACACCCCTGGCAGGCAGCAGGAGGATCTGCCTTGGCCTGATGCCACACTCACTTGGGGTCTTGACTTGCCCCCAGGAGGACAGGGCAGGGCAATGTCCACCACCTTTACCTGGCTCCCAATTTGTCTCTCTCTAAGGCATTCCATGGGCCAGCCCCCACCCATGGAGTGAAGGCCAGTTCCCTCACCCAGGAGGTCTCCACTGCCCAACTCTTCAGAATCCATAGTGAGCAGGTGACCTCACTGATAAGTGTCACCCTAATGGTCAGCTGAGGAAAGGCAGTCCTATGGGCACTGCAGTGATGGGCTGCATGGCTCTGATCCTTTGGCCCCAAGAACTGCCAGTAGACTCTCTGCTCCACTTGCCCTTTCCACCTGGGGCACATGGGTATTTGCGTCTTTCAGAAAACTGGTTATTTTGTATCCACACAAGCAGAGGAAAGGCTGTCCAGGAAATGAGATGGCACCCAGGGACCCAGCACTTTACTCAGATTCCTGCTCTGGCTTGAAACTGACCCACCAGTGCACGAACACCTGACTGGGGAAAGTGACCAGTGCTATGCAGAAGTCCTGCTCCACCAGTGAAGTAGCCAATCAGAACACCCACTATGCACCTAGGCTCTGCTCAGCATCCTCCTGTGTCCCACAGTGGCTCAGGCTGAGGGCTGACCACAGAAGCCATCTGCATTTTGCTGCAGACCTAAAGGGAAGAGGCACAGGAGCCTGCACAAGTGACCATGCTGCCACAGTTGCTAGGCAGTGCAAACTGTCCATTCCCTGCTGCTTGGCAAATGACATTCCCATCACACACAGCCACAGCCATAGTACAAGTACCCTTCACTGTTGTCTTGGAGCTCTTGAAGAAAAGGGCTGAATGTCAGGGAGCTCATGAGAACCAGGGGATCCCTGGGCAATTCACTGATGCTCAGATGCCCCTAGAGTATGTCATCCCTGTTTAACCAGAGTCTGAACCTCATGGCTGCAACAAGTCTGCTGAGGGCAGTGACCTGCCAGACAGGGAAGCAGCTTGGGTCAGTGAGCCAGGACACTGGAGGAAAGATGGGGCTGTCCACCTACACCTCTGAGAAGCCCTGGGTGCACAGTCTCCCCAGGGCCTGTGTGTAGTGGACAAGGCAAGTTCCGTGGGCCCAACACCTGCAACCGTGAGTGTGCCAATGGAACTCAGGAGTCTCCCCTGCTGACTGTCTCATGGTCACCTGAAGCTCACTGGTCAGTGTGTCAGTCCATCAGAAACAGGTCAAGGCCACCAAATTACTGTTCACACCAAATAGCTGCCTACTGGATCGCAAGACTCCCTCCACTAACATCCTGCCTTCTGTGACAAAGAAACACAGGAAGTTGGGGTCCTACTGGACACAGGAGCTCATGGGCCCTGGCTTCTAATCAGCCAGTCACCCCAGACAGCTCCCTGCCTTCCTGCTTGACCTCACAGGATTCACACCACAGCACCTTAGGTGTACTCTTCTCTGGGCCCAACTTTTCAGGGTAAACTCAGTAAGCCCATGAGGAGGGACCATACAGACAGCTCCCTGCCTACCAGGAAAGGCAATCTCAGTACTGTACAGGGCACAGCACTCTTCTCTCCATCTTTCCACAGGACTTGGAATATTCTCCAGGCTTCATTCCAATGACATTCTGGGTTCAGTGAGATCACCCCAAGTGAGAACCTCATTGGTGTTTCATTCCTCCTCAGACCCAGCTGGAGAATGTTTCCACTCATTAAATTAATGAGGTCAGTTTCCCAAGCTCAAGATACTATGCACTCCTCTTGGTGGAGTCCTGTTTCTCAAAATGAGCTACAGTTCTGTAACTGCAGCTAGACTAAGTGCCATTTACTTTACTGCTGTGTAATAAGAAACCAAAATGGAAGTCCTGAGCTATTCTCCTAGCACATCTCACACTTGGGCAGCAAACACACCAACCACACCACTCACCCAAACATAGCCATGGTGTTTCTCTGTACTTTGGCCACAGTCTCACTACAGTTTTGAAGCAATAGGTCACCAAAACAAATGAAGAACCTGGGCCTTCTCAGAGGCGAGGAAGTGATTGAGAACAGAGGCACAATATCCCTGGGAACCCCATAGCCACCATGTCCCAGAAAGAGATTCAGGGTAAAAAAGCATAAGCAGACGGGGGATTTCTGTGCCTTTAGCAATCTCTTTTCTGCATGGATCCAAAGTTTAATCAGGCCTCAGTCAGTAGTCATAAATACTCCAGAATCAGGCAGGCTGGTGCACACCTGTTATCCCAGTGATCCAGGAGGCTGAGGCAGGAAGATTCCAAGTTTGAGGCTGGCTTCAGCAACTTAACAAGGTCCTGTTTCAAAGAAAATAAAAAGGAATGGGGATGTAGGTTAGCGTAGAGCACCTCTGGTTCAATTCCCAGTGCGATGCACAAAAATAAATGAATCAATGAAATAAAATAAAATACTCCAGTCCAACCAAAGATCAGGAGGAAACATATTCTATGTCAACAAGTAAAGATGTGCTCAGACACTGGAACTCTGGTGAAGGCAGGAGGAGAGAAGGGCAGAAGGCCAGTTTCATAAGTGAGACATGCCCAGGGCCTCCTCCTGCCCTGGGAGGCAGTCCCACAGCAGAAGGCCTCTGCCAGGCCCCCCCAGACTCTCTCTGGCCACCTGCCTGCTTGGCCTCCTCCCAATTCTGTGTTTCCCCACAAGTCTCCCTGTGGTGAAGATGGGAAGACCTGGAATGGAGTAAGGGGGAGGGGAGACCTGCATCCTGGAGGCATCCTCTGTCTAACCTGCAAGTGCATCCCTAGACCAGGCCCAGTGAACTCAGCTCCTAGGCTTAGCAAGTCCAATCAGGAAGACAGGGAGGACCCAGCTGCCTGGTGGTGTGCACAGGAAGTCAAGCACACAGGAGGGAGCTGTGAAGAGCTGCACCCAGACATCTTCCTCAAGTAGGCCCAAGGGAGGTGGGAGGCCCAGGGAGGCTACCAGGAGTGGCACCCTAAGTAACCTTAATAAGTGAACCAGGAACTTGCCCAGGGACCTTGCAATGGGAGATGCTGGTCTCCACTGTATCAAGATTGGCTACGTGGTAATGTAATAGATGTAAATTAAAACAGAAAATCTATCATGCCTCTAATGTGCCCTGATGACTAAGTCTGGGCATGGCGTGAGGAGAGGCACTGGGAGGAAGGGTGATGTATGGTGAGGCTGGATGGAGGGTGAAAAGCATGTTGAGAGGAGCTGAGTAGGCACAGCTGCCACACTTCTGGGACCCAGGGCAAGAGAGAATAAATGTTGATTAGTGTCGATTTTGTCTGACGAATGCCTGTAAAGTGACAGTTAGGCTAAGCTGCACTAAAAGAGAACAATTAATCTTGGTCTGGTTTAAGTAGAGTATATTAATTTGTGTCATTTTTACTAGAAAGGGGTCTTTATGAGAAAGACCCCTTGCTGCTTTGCATCTGACTGCCATAGTGGTTGGCGGCCTCCCTACCCCCATGCCTCACAACAGACATTAGGGTGGCAGGATGGCAGCAGCAAATTCAAATGGCACAGCAGGGGAGCAGGGGACCAAGACTCCTCTCTTGGATTAAGAAAATAAACTCCCAGGGTGTTGGCATAGCAACAGCATTTCAGACCAACTGCTATATATTCAGTGATTAATAAGTGAATTCTTTTAAAATTGTTCCTCCTTTCCTCCCCACCCCCCACCTTCAGGACACCACCACCCCACAAACACACTTCACCCTCCTGAAGAAGAGGAAGGAAAGAGGCTGGAGCCAGGCTGAGGCCAGCTCACCTGCCAGGCCCTGCAACTGCAGGACCCCTGGGCAGATGCTCATAAAAGCCCCACACACCTGAGCCCAGGGGTGCTCACCAAGGTACTGGCCACAGCAGGCCCCAGCCTCCAATTTCAGACTCTTCAAGTCCTGACAGATGAGGGAAAAGCTGGAGCTGCCACTGCTCACAGAGAAGGGCATTTCCTGTGACAAAAACTCTGAGCTCCTGTTCTAGGGAAAGGGGCACAGTTTTGTCAGAATATAAAGGGACACGTGATGTAGAACTTTTCCTGCAGGAAAGGGGAGTGCTTAGGTTTAATAACCAGGCTTAAAAAGGGTGCTGAGTGTAATTCCAGAGTTTACGAAAGCCCCCACTGCTCTTTGCTCCCACCCAATCCCCATGTACAGTGGCTGAGTTTCAACTTGGTAAGTCGCTGCTTGAAAGGTACCATGAACAGCCCAACAGAGTGGTTTGGGGAAGTGTCCAATTAGCTTTCACTTGGCCATCATTTTCTCCCTGCCAAGCCTGGGAAAGTAGTGTCCAATGCCCTGCCCACTACTTGACTCTGAGTATAGGGCAGGGGGAGGTCAACCTGGTCTTCAAGCTGGTGGATATCAGCAGCAGAGTGTCATGTATCCCACCCAAGAGCCCAAGGGGATCAGAAGGTGCTTTTGAACAGGGTGGAGCTGGCAGTGCACAGTAGGAAGCCTATTTCCCATGAGTCTCCTCTTCTTCTCTCTAGCCCAATCCTGTCCTTCTCTGCTGCACTGGATAACCTGGGATCATCTCACCACTTCTCTGCTTCTGGCCCTCTCCATTGCATTGCATCTCAGTGGAGATAGTAAGCACTAAAACCAAAGCTGGTGACCAACTGCAAATACAAGTGTCATCTCAAAGCCAGAATATTCCATCTTCACACTCAGGTTTCCTTCTGTTAATTCTTATCTCTTTTTTTGTTCCAGGGGTCGAACCCAGAGGCACTCAACCACCAAGCCACATTACCAGCCCTTTTTACTTTTTTTCTTTTGAGTGCTGAGGATCGAACCCAGGGCCTTGTGTTTACAAGGCAAGCACTCTACCAACTGAGCTATCTCCCCAGTCCCTCCTTTTTACTTTTTATTTTGATACAGGGCCTCACTAAGTTGCTGAGTTTGGCTTTGAACTTGTGATCTTCCTGCCTCAGCCTTCCAAGTCACCAGGATTACAGGTGTGCACCACCTCACCCAGCCTCAGGTAGCTTTTGGGATGGTAGGAGAACAATGCACCCATACAGGGGCAGATGAGCACTCTACTCTTTAACCCAAGTTGACCACACCTATTTATTTGCTGGAAGCTATCTGCTCCCTTGTTGGCAGGCTTAGAACCCCAGTATTTCACAAATGTTGGAGAGTGTAAGTCCACAGAGCTTCTTGTGCCTTTATTCCATTCCAATGATTCCTCAGGCTAGTGGTAAGATAAGTCCCTGAGCATGGCTGCCCTACTGGTCTCCAGGAGTGGCCTTTCAATACTACTGAGGAAGACAGCATGAAGTCTTTTATCTGATGGAAACTTTATTAGAAAAGAAATTATTTCACTCTATTTTCCAAATCTTAAGATCACCAAAATCACCACTGGAGCTGCACACAATGAGAGAGAAGTGGTAGAAATGAAGGTGTGAATTGGATTAGAAGAGAGCCACTGAGAAGGTGCAAGAGCACACACCCAGCTCAGCCCTGTTCCAGTCTGAGAGAAGGCCAAGTTGGCGCCCATCACCTTTAGAGTCTCCGTTCTGGGTACAAAGTCAACTTAGATCTGCTCTTAGAACCTCTAGGTAGTGCTTGTAAGTGTTTGTAATGGAGTCATCTGGGGTGGGGCTGTTCAGTCTTGCCAGAGAGTTTAGACAATGTCACATTTCACAAATCAAGAGCAATGAAAAGTGAAAGAAATGCTCAGAAACCTTGCAAGTCCTTTCCAGAAGGGTCAGCACAAGGATCCCTGTGCCAGGAAGTGCTGCATCCACTGGGAGGCAGCACAGGCTGAGAGGGTCATGGGCCAGCCCAGCACCAAAGTTTCAGTACCTGCAGGGCTGCTGAGCAGGGTGCACCACAACTATTAGCAGAAACTGGATGAAAAGGAGGTGAGAGATTTTGAAGTGTTTTGGGGCAAAGACAGAACCCACTGAAAAGACACCCATGAAGAAGTTTGGGAAATGTGTATACTCATCCTTAACTAACCCCTGTGAAAGCACTATGCTGCTACAGAGATTTAGAACAAACCAGACGGCAGGGCAAACACAGTAATGGTCCATGTTTGTACATTCAACCAACCACAGACCAAAAATAGTAAAAAGAAAGTTGACCTTCCCTTTGTGTTACTCCCTGAACAAGCAGCATGGCTATTTTCCAGCATCTGCATTGCATTTGGTATTGAAAGTCCTCTAGAGGTCATTGAAGGTATAAGGGAGGCAGACACAGGTCACAGACACACACCTAACTATGCCACTTTACTTTGGGACATGAGCATCCTTAGACTATGGCATCCTGGAAAAGGCAGAGGGAGTGGGTCCTGGAATCAATTTCCCAAGAAACTGGGATATGACCATGCACTTTAAGATGGTCTCTTATACAAATCCTGGTCCAGGGAGAAGGCCCAAAGCCAAACAATCCTGAGGTGCTGACTACTGCATCATGCATACCCCTTTGGGAGATTTACAGCTGAGGAGGACATGATACAGCTCAGAGACGCCTTGCAACTGAGAGCTCTTGAACTCACAGAGCTGTTTGACAACACCTTTCCTCTCACACATGGACACACTAAGAAGTGGCACAGGGTTATAAAAATGGCAATCACACTCTTTTGTGGAGCTTTGAGGGCACTCAGCTGCTCCAAGATGAGGCTGAATATCTCCTCCCAGCCCCTACCTGCCAGAAACTCACTGAAGTGAAATATGAACACAAACCTTGTACTTTTTCTGAGGAGCTTATAGCCACAGAAGTTGCTACTGAGTCTCTGGGTGAAGATAGGAAGGGTTATGTGGTACAGATCAGTGGCAGGAATGACAAGCAGGTTTCTCTTTGAAGCAGTTGTCTCGATTCAGCACCAGTTTACCTGCTACTAAGTAAGGGACATTCCTGCCATAGACAAAGGCAAACTGGAGAGAGAGTGCCAAACTGTCTGAGGTTGCATTGTGGGTACAAATCTGAGCATTCTCAACTTGGTTATTGTAAAAAAAGGAGAGAAGAACTTCCCTGGACCTACAGATACTACTGTACCTCATTGACTGGGACCCCAAAGAGCTAGTAGTACAGATACTACTGTACCTCATTGACTGGGACCCCAAAGAGCTAGTAGAATCCACACACTTTTCAATCTCCCTAAGGAAGATGATGTCCACCAATATGCTCTCAGAAGACCCTTCAACAAGGAAGTTAAAAAAATATAGGACCAAAGCATGATTCAGTGTTTTGTTTCTCCACATGTCCTGCAACACAAAGGCTGGTGTATCACTCTGAAGAAACAGTGTGATGAGAAGGATAAGAAAGAGGCTGCAGAATGTGCCAAAATTTAAGCCAAGAGAATAAAGAAGCCAAGGAAAAACACCAGGAAAAGACCGCCAAGAGACACAGGCTATCTTCTCTTTGAGCTTCTAAGTCTGAGTCCAGTCAAAAATAAGAATTTTTAAGAGTAATAAATAAATAAGTTCAGAACTTCAAAAAATGGCAATAATATCTAGTTTCAAACTGGAGAGATGACATTAGAGAACCACAGCCTCAAGTGGCTAGCCAGGTGACCACCTGTTTTATCCATAGTCACTGGGCCCTATATGATGGACAACAGGCAGTTGAAGGTAGTGACAGAGGCAAAAGGTCAACCCTGTGACCAAGAGTCACAGACCATGAGTAGGTCACAGGGACTGGACCTTGTCACCTTGCTCCCAAGGCTCCACCCACCAGGCCACCCAGCCACAGGCTGGGCCACCATCTCCCAAGGACTGAGGAGGGGACAGCAAGTGGCCTGTGAATGTGAAGACCAGCAGGACCATGGCACATGCAGGCAAGGGGGGAGGAGGCATCAGGAAGGTCCCAGAGGCTCCAGTCCAGATCCACCCTTCAGTCCTGGGATGGAAAAATATATCCATCTCACTTGAACCTCCACCTCAAAATCTTCAGGTTAGGACAAACTTATTCCATTCCTGAATGAGTCATGATGAGGATCATGTGAAATAATCCATGTTTTATAACCCCTGTGCCTTACCACATGATGAGGATCAATAAATATCAGCAATTATCACTTCACTGAAAAGGACCCGATCACCTAAAAAAATGCAGTTGCCTCTTGTCAGCATCACAGAAATGCAGTTGGAGATTTTTGTTTCACTGTTACATGAAATGTTTTGGACTTGGAATTCATCAGAAAACGTGACTCTTGAGCCTTCCCTGGGAATCTCAGTGTTAGGTTGTGATGGCTTTGGTCAGCCTGTCCTTGTGAATGGACTTCTGGGTTGGTGACCTCAGTAGCTCTGAGATATGGTCTGGCCAGTGGAGGCCTTCAACTCTGGTTCACTGGCATTCCTGGGAGGACCCTCTCAGGAGGGTCCCCCAATGCAGCTGTGATTTGGCCTGACCCATGTTTTCTGTCAGCACTGAAAGATCAGTAAGCCAATACATGCCAGAGGAATGGGCCTAAGGGAAGGTGGGGAGGAAGATCTGGGGACAGGGAGCAGCAGGAGACCCAAGATGGAACCAGGACTGAGGGGTGGGCAGGAACGGGGGCATCCTTGCCTGGGCACTGAAGCCCATTCCCACAGACCAGACTTGGAAAACCACCATTCAATAGTTCACTGGAGAGCTCATGCAGCTGCTCCAGAGGCCCATGTGCAGAGACAAACTCAACCTTCCTGCCCCTACCCAAGGTGCACAAGGTCACATTCCAGTCCATGTTGACACCACCTGGGTTTCCACCTCTGGAGACCACAGGGGATCCCAGGAAGGACCTGTAACCAAGCTTCCATTGCCCTGGACAGTGCTGACTCCTGGCCCAACCTCCAAGACCTTGCCAGGAATATCCCATGCAGGGAGGCCAAACCCACAGGTAACAGGACTCTGATCGCTTGCCACCCTGCCCAACCCTCCACTCCTTCTCCCACTCCTCTCTGTGCCAGGCCACTTGTGACTGACTTGGGGCTTTATTTAGCTGGATGGGCACAAATAAATGCTGTTCTCACAGAGTCCCTGTCCAGAAAACCAACATGAGTCACGTCAGCCTGGTACCCTGGTCATGTTCAGTGCACCTCATATCAAGACCACAGCCATTCATGCAGGGTGGGGGGCCAGAGGTTGATGAAGTCAGTTGATCACAAAGGTCAGCGTGGTGCTCAGCACTGAGAAGGCAGTGGGAGCCCCTCTCTGGGCTGAGATGCTGATCTCGAAATGTACAGGGATCCTTTTATAACTTTATCTCTTGGATGAAGAAAATTCAACCTAGAGAGAAAGGCAGTGACTTTTTTTTTTAAATTCATAGGGTTATTTGAAAGATAATTTTAGGCACAAGTAGAAGTTGAAATCCTGTGTTCAACAAGAGCAGGCCGAACTTCAGAATGTGAACCAGAGAAAAAGGAGCACAGTCCCCTTCCACTCTTTCCTAGGGGTCACTTCATATGAAAATGGAGCTCATGAACTCCCTTTCTCCCCACGGAGCAAATAGTGTTGGTCTGCACTAGCCAGGGACATGGGTGAGAGCCACTGCCACTGGCTGTGCCCTGAAGACATGGTCATCCTCACTGTGCCCAGTGAGAACTGCAAGCCTGTGCAGCCCATGCCTTATAGTGGCTGCCACACTCTAAGCACAAGCTGGTGATACCCACCACCAGCGGGTGGCAAGCCTGCACAGAGGCTGTAGGAGTGAACGTGGATGGTGCCACACACCAGGCATCACAGTCCTCAGATGTAGCTCCCAGGCCCTGCAGTCAGAGAGGGGTGTGTCCTCAGCCAGGCCTCTGGTCTCTGCCTCACTCTCCTCATAGGTAAAATGAATAGGTTTGCACCAGCTCATCTCCAGAGAACACCACCCTGCACACACCTTGCATTGTGATCATGCACACCCCACCCACACAGAAGGTCCCAGAAATGGAATTGCACATCCATCCCTCATACCACCATGCTAGGGATTGTACTGGACCTGGGTTCTTCAGCTCCTAGGTCCTCAATCCCAACCATCCATCCCACAGAAATTCCCCCAGAAGGCCATCCCTGGCAGACAGGGCTCTTTGCTTAAGTTTTTCAGGGCAAGGCAGAGTCATGCCTCTAGGTCTTCTGAAGTTCTCTCAGTCCAGGGGTCTCCAAGTGCCTGAGTGGCAGGCCAGCACCAACCCCACACTAGTCAGAGTGTGCTTAGGAGAGACCCTGTCTCAGGCTCAAAGTCAGTCACCTCCTGAAGTGGGCTTTGATTTCTGTTTCCACCCAAGGCAACTTCTCCAGAGATGGAGAAGGCAAGGAAATATTCATGTTGTCACCCAGAAGTTCCCATTCACTGATCAGTTAAAACCATGGAACATGGAACATGGGCTACATACCAGGCACTGTGCTGACTGCTAGGGTCATCAGAGCATGGGGCTCTCATGGACACCCGCAGATGCCAACAGCCAACCAGAACTGACAGGCATACCTGAAGGGTCAAGAGTGGCAGTGTGGCAGCCTGGCATCTGAGTTGGGTGGCAGGGGAGGATAGGAGGGTCTGCAAGGTTCAGAGGGACACTTGTGGCAAAGGACACCCTGTAGAGTCCGAGACTCAGCAAAGGACAGTCTGCTCTAAGAAGAGGGAAGGGTGGGATGTTGGGCTAGAGCCTCTCCCTCACCCAGCATGTTTCTGAGATGCACATTCAGGAGCTGACTTCAATGACCAGCCCACAGAAGGTTAAAAGGACATTATGACAAAAACCAGAACATAGGACTGAACCCATCACCTAAATCTTTGAGACATAAATGCTAAGAAACAAGCAGGCAAAAATAATCTTTTAAAAAGGTAAGGTCTAGAACAATATGCACAGTACTGTACCATTTGCACACATCTGTAATCCCAGAGGCCCAGGAAACTGAAGCAGGAGGATCACAAACTGAAAGCCAGCCTCAGCAACTTAGCAAGGTCCTAAGTAACTTAGTGAGACCCCATCTCTAAATAAAATTTTAAAAAATGGGCTAGGGTTGTGACTTAGTGGTAAAGTGCCCTTGGGTTCAATCCATGGTGCCAAATATTTTATATACATAAAAAATATTTTGTAAAAACTATTTCTGGAAGAGGTTCTTTAAGACAATCCTCCTGTGGTGCTCCAGGAGCCACATGCTGCTGTAAACTCTGTGTATTAATTCATTTAATCTGCCCAGTAACCCTGTAAGGTTTCCTGCTCCTCAGACATGCCAGAGAGCTCACATAACTTGATTATCACTCTTCAATCAACAACAGGGTTGGAAGGCACTGGGCTGGGCTCTGTACCCAGTGCTATTGCCACTATGCTTCTGGGCCTCTGAGGAGCCCCCAGAACCAGAAAGTATGCTGGGGATGAAGGTGGGAACCCTGTTCATTCCTGATTGGTGCCAGGCAATTCTCCCTGTATTATCTTTTGTAACTATGGATTCAAAATAAGCAAGTATAAGACTCAGAACTAGGGTTTTTCTGGAGACATAGGACCACAGGCATTACCCACAAAAGGCCTCGGCAGCTCACTGAGAGAAGTGTGCCCTGCCACCACCAGGCATGCAGCACTGCCCAGCACAACAGGGAAGCCAGGCCTGGCCAGTGCAGTCACCCAGACACCGTCTTTCAGGTGCCACTTCCCAGTTCTGTCTCGGTTGGCAGCACCTCTGTACCAACACACTGAAAAGGAAGAGGTGGTGAGAGGGAAGGAACAGGGTGGCTCCCAAGCCTGCCTCACGAGGGCACTTCCCAACAACACCCAGAGGTGGGACCAAGTAGGGAAATATCCTGCTTCCAACTGCCATCTTTAGCCTGAGAACCCACCGGGGCCCCTCCTTGAACCAGGAGCCCATATATTAGACCATGACATGGTTCATTTCAGCTAAAATCAGCTAGCATTCTTCTGACCTGGGGCAAAAAATTCCCTCCTGAGAAATAACATTACATCATGTTATTTCCTGAGAAATAACATTACATCATGTTGCCTCGTCAGGTCAGGTCTGCTGGGCTGGAATTAAAGTGAACTGCAGAAATGAGTGGGAGACCAGGTGCAGGGCAGACCCAATGCCCACTCCTTCAGGTCCAGGGGCTGCTCCCACCCCACCTCCTGTGTGGTCCACCACCCTTGTCCTAGTCTCCAGGCAGAGTGAGTCAAGTCTTCTCAACCCCAGGACACAAAGGACAGCAATAGTTAGACCAAGATGGTGAAGTTTGGGGGAAATTTTTTCTCCTGAGCAAGACTTACTTTTCTAAACAGACAACCAAAGGGAGAAGTAGGCCCCTGGTGGTTGTGTGCACAAAAAGGCCAGAGCCATGTTTGAAAGACAGACTGAACATGGCCCAGTGCTGGAGGAAGGAATCTCAACAAGAAGGGCCAAGTGCACATCCAGCCATTCAGCAAGGAATGCTGCACACTGCCAGACAAAGGAAGTCAGGGGAGGGTGGTGTGGCCAGGAGAGCAGAGTGGCACTAGGAGGGTGGAGGTGAGGGGTGCAGGGACAGAGAAGCTAAGGTGGGGCACTGGCAGGGGGATTAAAGACTGTCTGCAGATGAAAGGCCAAGCAAAGGATTCATGTTGAGAGAAAGTTCAGGAAATAAAAAGCAAGACAAATGCAAGCCAGCCTGACTGGAGACAGAATTTATTTTGCTGGTCAAACATTTAATTTGATTTTCTCTTCTTTTCCCCCATCTCCCAGCTTAGCCCTGGAGGAGCACAGAGCAGGCACATGTGCCATCTGTGGCAGAACTGCCTACTTTTGGCAGCGGGCTCTAGACTGCCCACTGGTCCTCAGTAAGGGGAGCCAGCCCCATAACAATTCAGGATGATAGGCCTCAGTTCCGCACAACCAGAGAGTACTGGACACAGCAAATGGGGTCTGGTGGCTCTCCTGGGACTCCACCCTTGGGTGCTAATCATGTGATCACTTATAAAGGCTGCTCCAGCACCCCTGATTCATCCTGGCTTCATCACCAGCAGTTAAGAAAGCAGCCACACAGACTGCTGGGTTCCAAGTTGTCACACTCTGCTTTTATGCTAATCTCATCACATTTTCTTTGGGACACAACAGAGACCTCCCCAATTAAAGTGGGTGGTGCCTTTTGGCACAAGTGCTTTCCCACAGAGGCTTGGAAGCAGCCCTCCCTGCTTCAGAGAGGAGGAGGACCTGGACCACCCTGCAAGCTCAGAGCTGATTTCCTCAGTGCTTGGGTCCTCCAAGTCTGTCTTCCAGTGGCCGGGAGTGTTCTCAGCCAGAGAGAGCCATACTGGGACTGAGAGCCAGCAGGGACATGGAGAGGGCAGGCAGAAGAGTGGCCACCAGGCCCTCAGTACTGGGACTCCCATAGAAAAGGCAAAGTGCAGGAAGGATGGACTTCTGGAGCCCCAAGCACACGAGTGCCAGTCCTGGGGTCTCCTGATTGCTTCTACTACTGCAGAGAAGGCTTTGTTCTGACACCCCAGCCCTGCACTGTCCTGCTTTGTTGGAAATGGCCAAGACTTGTCTGACTCTTCTTTTTCTGGATCCCTCCAATGTCCTGCTGTGTGTCATGGAGAGAGCCTGATGCAAACCCATCTCTGGATCTGGTGCACAGGTCACAGCCCTTGACCAAGGAGGAAAGCCTGCCAGGAAGCCTGCTCACCTCCCAACCCACTTCCTAGACTCTTGCCACACTCAGCAGAAAGGTTCTGGGTGGTCTCGTGAACTCCAGGTGGGTCACACTGGTGGGACCATGGGAGAGGCTGAAAACCTGGGGCAATGCAGGGAGGTGGTTTGGGGACTGAGCAGTGTGGGGAAGGTGGAGAAAGAAAACTGGGATGGAGAAGGGGGCTGCAGGATTCCCTGCACAACCTCAGAGGCCCAACTCATCCCACCCTGTCACCTGTCCCTCAGTGCTCAGTCCATGACCACCAGAAAAAAGGCACTGGTCAAAAATAAAACTACTCCACAGCTGAGGTTAGTGGGCCACAGGGAGCAGCCACATCCACTGACACCTCAACTCTGCTTCCGGTGACTTGGTCTCCCATCCTGAACTTATGACTCTCAGGAAAGAAAAGAAGACAGTGCTGAGAGAGGATTCCTGAGCAGCCCGACACCTCTGGCCTTCAATTTATTTTCTCATTAATCAGTGAAGCAGGATTTATTGTTTGAAGCAATGTCTTTTTATATCAATGCTGTTCCCCTGTTTTCCCCTGACAGTGGAGCTGTGAGGAGCCCAAAAGCAGATGTTTTATAAGGAGAGAGCCATCTCTCCAGATACTAAAAGATTCCTGAATTCTTATACTTAGCAAAAATTAGCTACAGAGAAAGAATCATGAATCATGAACTGGGAACCACAAAGCCTCTGGGAGTCAGTCATTTCTGCTCTCCCTCCTGCCCACTGTTCCCAACCCCAGTCCCTGCCAGTTGCCCACTAGATTCTGTGGAAAATTCCACTGGACCCCAGAGTATTGGGGTCTCTCAGTTACCCAAGAGCCCAGTCACACTTCATGTTGCCAAGTTGTAACTTCAGGAGCTGAAGTGTAAATCAGACCTGGGTTCTCTTCCCGGTTAAACAGTAAGCATCTCTATTACCTTCCCACCAGCAGAGATGGGGCACAGCCTCTCCCCCTGGATTCAAAGATGGGGTGAAGGCAGGTGTGCTTACCCAGTTGCACACTCACAGGTGTGAGCCACACTCCTTCAGTTAGTAGGACTGGGTGTGAACCTGAGGCCAAGCTCTTAACCACTCAACTACTCAATGAGCAGTTACTGAGCACCTGGCACAGTACGGGGCACATGCCAGAGCTAGGTACATATCTGCTGAAAACTGAATGAATGAGCAACTAATACAGAAAGGGAAAAGGCAGGGAAGCCACCACCAGGCTCCATCCTGAATGAAAACAAGAATCACTGTGCCTGGCTCAATTTAGAGCACTCAGACTCAGCTCAGACACTCAGACTGAGCTCAGAGCACTCAGAACATGGTTAAACACATCTGCTCTTCTGACCTCGGCACCAAGGGGCACTCATGCTGCCCCTGCCTTCACAGAGCAGAGGGGCCAGAGAGAAAGGTGCAACCCAAGGTCTGTTAAGAGATGTTTATGAAAGAGCCCAGAGGAAGCTGCACTGGGCAGGGCCTCCTGAGCCTGGGGTGCCACCCACCCACACCCCAAGGAGGCAGAAGCTACAGGTGTCCTCCCTGCTCCCTTTTCTCCTCCCTGCTCCCTGCTTCTCCTCCTCACTTCCTCCTCCCTCCTCATTCTCTCATTCCTCCTCCCTGCTGCTCCCCACTCTCCTCCCTCCTACATGCTCCTCCCCACTCTCTCCTCCCTTTTCCTCCTCTCTATCCTCCCTCCTCACTCTTCTCCATTCTCCACTGCCTCCTCACTCGTCTTCACACCTTCCTCATGCCTTCCTCACCTCTCTCCTCCCTCATCCTTACTGCTCCTCTTCTCTGTCCTCCCTCCTCCCTGCTCCTCCTCACTCTCTTCTCCCTTCTCCTCCCCCCACTCCCTCCTCCCTCCTGCTACTCTTTTCTCTCCTCCATCATCCCTGCTCCTCCTTTCTTATTCTCTCCACACCCTGTCCAATGAATTTTGTTCTGTCAGGGTTTTGCCCTAGTTGTTTTCTTTCTAGACTCTCTTGAATCATCAAATTTCCTTTAAAGACATCAATTTCCATATACAAGCTCAATGCACCCAAATTTTTGTCTGTAGCCCTTATTTCTCTCTGAAACTCCAGACATATGTCCAACTTCCTTCCAGACAGTTCTACCTCAACATCCAGCAGGCCACTCAGAACCAAGCTCACTGACTCCCTCTCCCAACCCTCCTGGGCAGCTCTCTGCAGCCTGATAATCTTGACATCCATTAAGACATCCCCATTCAGACTTGCAAATTAGAATTCTTGCTATTTATATCAACTCATCCTTCTCACTTAACTTATCTCCCCATTAGTAACTTTTAAATTTACCTAAGCATGGTAGTGCACATCTGCAATCTCAGCAACTCTGGAGGCTGAGGCAGGAGGATCAAGTTCCAGGACAGCCTCAGCAAATGAATGAGGCCCTAAGCAACTTAGTGAAACCCTGTCTCAAAATAAAATAAATGAATAAAATAATAAAAATAACTGAGGACTGTGAAGTTAGCTCAGTGGTAAAGTGCCCTCATGTTCAACCCCTCGTCCCAAAACCAAAACCAAACCAAAAGCTTTTCAAACTCATTCACTCCACTCCACACCACCTCTCAATTCATTGATTCCTTTTCCCTCCCTTACCCACCACTTTAATCCACCCTCCCAAGAGCCACCAAAACTATGTGGTCTCACCCCTGCTCCCCCCAATCTCAGACAACACTAAACACGTGGCCTTCAAAGTCAAATCTGGAGAATGGCATGAACTGGTTCCAGGCTGCTCAGCCTGCCGTGGCCCTGAAGAGGCCATGCAGAAGGTAGGACCTGCCTCTGCTACTCAGACTGAACCCCCACCCACCTGCCGGCCTCTGTCCCACTCTGACACTGGACATCTCATGCCAGGGTCACTTCAGCCCACCTCCCAGCACCTCAAGGGAAGGTCATCAAACACTTCCCAAGTAAACGAAGGACCCCACAGGACTCAGATTTTTCTTCAGTAAAAGCAAGCTGGATGCCAGGCAGTGTTAAGGTCAACATGATGCACTTTACAAAATTGCAAAGATCATAAGTTCCCATGCACAAAAAGGGAAACAACATTTTGTTTATACATTAAATAAGTAGTCTCCTTGCCTGCAGCAGGGGTCTGGCTACTGGAAACACTCAGCCACAAAGCCCCTGCCCTCAGAGCAGGTGAGATCCAGTGGCAAGCAAAGAGAACACGCAGATACTAGGAATCCTAGATGGGCTGCAGGATTCACTTAGCAACTAGAAGATGAGAGTTGTTTCCAATACACCCAAAAATCATAACTCCTGAATAATGAGTGATTTTTTAAATCTCCAAAAGCTGAAAGGAATCATTCCTACCCAGCTCACAACCGTCTCCATAGTCACCATCAACATGCATGTTGTTATAGAAAAGAGTGTACCTACAGAAAACCTTCCTGATCAGGGAGACTGGAATGCATTACAAGAGGGTCTAAATTTAAGGAACTTAGTGAAAAACAAAATTGTAAAACTTCATGAGAAATGAATGCTAATTGCTGATAAATTGCTTCCACAAAGAGGCACCATCAAGACCTGCTTTTGAGGATACAGCATAAGAGGGACTTGGTAGGCAGATAAATGCTCTTCACTTTATAAAGCCTTTTAAAAGTTGATTTCTTTAAACTGGCTATTAGATACCCCAGGGCAAACTGGAGTATGTGAACCCAGGACCCTACATTATTTAAATGCTCAATACATAATTATTAATTTAATAGTTTTACTGTTCACATGCCTGGTCAGTCACTTTTTATGGGGAGGCTTTGTAAATCACCCAACATTTCAAACCCAGGCACCTGGATTTGCGGGATGGCGCTGTGCACACAACACGAACAGCAGAGGCCATCAGTCCTGCCACCCTGGCCACAGGGAGCCCTCTACTTCAGGAGTCCTATGCAGGCCAAACCCACAAGCCTGGCTGAGGCATGCCCATCTGCTTGTGGACCCTCAACCCACTTAACAGTCCTGGGGGCTGTGCTGTGGCAGGCTAGAGGGAGGAAAGCCATCCTTCAGAGAGCAGAAGTATTTTCACAAAAATGTCCTGCTGCCCAACCCCTTGCAGCCCTCCCCTAGGTGACTCCTACTCACAGAAAACTGCCTGCTGTGTGTCCCCTCTTTACAGGGAACTCCTGTGACCATCTCACCATCATCACATGACCTCACAGATCCTGCATGTTCCCATGACTGTCCAAGTCCCCACCACGCTGTCCTGGGACTTCTTCCTATCTGCCTGCCAGCACACAAATTCCTTGGGACCAGCCTGACACTGGGACCACTGGTATCCTGCATGGGGCATACTGCATGGGGCACACTGCCTGGAATACAGAAGGTGCTCTACCATGCACTACCTAGCATGCAGAAGGCACTCTACCACACAACAAAGGAGGATGCTTTTCTCACCTTTTCCCATTCTTTCTTTATTTGGAAACTGTGAGAAACTTCAACAACAATTTATATAAAAATGCAGTATTTTATAAATGAAAAGAACATCAGTCATTGATATGAGGAGGTGGGAGGAGAAACTTGGGAGGAAAGACGGAGTCACAGTCTGGGATGCATCCTATGTATCACTAGAATCCCTCCTATTAAAACTTAATGCAGTCTTCCCCGAAGTTCATTTTATCTGCCAAGTTCTTTATGACTATTTTGATAAGTTATTTATGCCACAGTAATAAGTGCCGTGCATAAGCAATATCTCACAGGACAAAGTGAGGGGCCATGTCCCCTACTGATTTGTTAAGGCTAAATCATGAGCTCTTGAGACAAGCAGCTGTCTTCAAGTACTGCCCTGAGTGGCAGGGCTAGCATCCTGGTACCCAGCAGGTGTTCAATATGTGTGCCTACTAAGAGATGAATGAGTTGCTATCAGAGTAGAAGGGACATCAGAAGTCACACTGTAAGCTTGAGAGTAAGGAGATCACTGTGGGGTTAGGGTGCTGCAAGGTGGGTGCAGAGGCAAGGAGTGGCCATGCTGCCTGGCCAATAGGCAGTTCCAGCCACCCTCAATCCCTCCTGAAAGGGGATGAGAACAGAATTACACAAGATGATGCCTGGAGTGTCTGGCTCCATGTCTGCCAAGGGATATGTACTTGAAATTACCTGTTATTATTTCACAGGTGCAATTCATATTTACTAACTAAAAGCCCAGCAGATTAAACTTAATGCTCAGCATGTGCACAATTGGCATTGCTAGGAAAAATGGAATATGCAAGAGCAGATGCAGAGGTGCTCTCTCTGAAATTGGTGGGAAGTACTCTGAGCAGAAGAGGGTTATGAATAAAGGTGATCACTCTTGAATCAAGCTCTGAAATCCACTGTCTAGAAAGAACCTGTCCTGTGCAGCTTGCACACTGCTGCTTAGACACACACCTCATGGAATCATGTGCAGAGTTGTGGAAATGTGGGAATCTTTTTTGTGTGATTAGACTGGACTCTACATGCCCACATAATGGAGCTGCTTAAAACAAAGACCCCCCTCACTAGGTATAAAGACAATATATCAGCACTGTGGTGGTCCCAGGACACCTCTGGCTGAGCCCTCCAGGACCAAGTTGCATTATACTTGTCTAATGTTAGTTTCTAATACAGGGGGCAGAGCTGAAAATTTTCCATGTTCACTCAAGCAGTTATTCAAACTTTCTGTCTTTTACATGCATCAATTCTGACTTCGGCTTCAAGAGAAAGAAATGAGGTAAACATCCCCCCTCAAAAAAAAAGTGGACTAAGCTCTTTTGAGCAGCCACATGCAGAAAGGAAGAAAGGCTTCCCTGGCCTCCTTATCCCACTCTGTTCCTCACGATGGCTTCTAGAAACATAGGAAAGAACAGGGAGTGGGTTTGGAGGAAGGAAGGGAAGAGATGGGCAACAAGAAGGGATAGGGAAAGCAGCTGCAGGAGAAAAAAAGAGAAGAAAGCCAGGCTGAAACTTGATACTCAGGAACTCAGGCATCAGTGAGGGACTCCTTGTAATGAGCCCAGCAAGCCTGGGGATGGAATGGTTACAAACTCAGCCTTCATTAATGCTCCACACACTCGGCCCCTAATTTACAACAGTTTAACAGCACACATTCTACAAGTACCTTTGGGGACCTCTGAGGACAGAAAGAAGTCTGAAAGAAATTAGGTGACTAGAGAACTCCCTCAAAGGCCAGAGCCTTTCATGCAGGCAGGCAATTTGGCTGCACTTTTTGAGTGGGGTGGGAAAGGTGGAGCAGAGGCAAAAAGGGGTTGGGGTGGCTGACCCACTAGGTACCCACAGCCTTGTGTACGTGTAGGGTGCAACTACAGGTGGGGCCTCTGCCTGCATAGTAAAACTCTTTTTCAGCAATTTAAATAAACAAGAACAATAAAAAATCAAAACCCTACTACAGCAACCCTTGTGGAGCATTTTCCCCCAAGTGCTGAAGTAAAGATAAAACTCAAGAAGAGTAAAGAGAAGGACACACAGTCCAGGGCAGAGTCAGGCCTGGCTGGGGTGGTGGGTACTGCAGGCATCTTGGCAGTCCTTCCTCCATTCTAGAAGCTCTTTCCTTCAGCCCACCTGTGCCCTGTGAA
This sequence comes from Sciurus carolinensis, assembly GCF_902686445.1. NCBI lineage: Eukaryota > Metazoa > Chordata > Mammalia > Rodentia > Sciuridae > Sciurus > Sciurus carolinensis. The sequence goes on along the minus strand of NW_025920125.1, from coordinate 650,834 downwards.
CAGGGGGACAGAACTACTCAGGCAGCTTCTCTCCCAAGGCCACCATGAGGAGTCCCCTCAGTCAAGAGTGGAACCTCAGACAGAAGACTTGCACTACCTCTCCTCCAGCAGAAGGGAAGGTAAACAGATGATTTTTTAACTAACAGCTTTACCTAAATGGATTACCATTGAGGATTAGCTTTCCCCAGCATCAATACTGGGTGTGTGGCTGAGAGGAAGATGGTGGGCCCCCAGTCAGGATCTGGAAGGAGCTGGTTCTACCCTGGATGTGAAGAGGAGGGCAATGTCCTATCTAACTACCCTGTCAAAGGTACTCAGGTCCCTCTAGAACAAACTCAGGGAAAGTGAACCCAGTGGTGAGGGTGCCCCAACTTCAGAGCATCCACATACAACAAGCCCAGTTCATCATCTTGGAGCAACAGGGAAGTACCAGGTTTGCACAGAGTGAACAGGGGCAGGGAGGGTAAAGTGTTCCTGTGCTGTGGCACCAGGCATGGCACCTGGGGGAATGACAGGCCTGTCTTCAGAGGCTGGGGCCCTCCTCCCACAGCCAGAGGAGGTCCCTCACCCAACTCCTCCTCCTGAGAAGAGCCAGCATGCTTCTCTGTTACAGTTCACAGCAAGCCCACCACCACTTAAGGGAACTAGAGCATCATATCAAAGTGCTGGACACTGAAGAGATGGTTGTGGTGGTCAGGAGACCTGGCCATGGGCCTGTCTCCCATCCCCACTGAGTGGGAAGAATGCTGCCCATTCCCAGGGGCTCATCTGTCAGTGAGTGAGGCTCCCTGGGAAGCAGCAGCAGTTCCTCCAAGGCCTGGGCATGAGCCATGGGGCTGCCATCTGGTCCTTTCAGTGATGGCAGCTGGGAGCTGGGCTGGCTGGGGCTCCATAGACTGCTGCTAAATGGAGAACCTGGAATTCCACAGCAACCATGCAGAAGTTCAGCAAGGAGCCTGCTACTGGAGAGCAAAAGGGCACATCCTCAGGATATGTGAATATCCTGCAGGTACAAAGTTGACACCTCTGCCCCCTGAAAGGAGTGCCAGGGTTGCTCCCTCCTGGATCAGCTTGGGTGGTCATCCAGATACCAACATGCATCAGACTGCTGGGCCCCTTGAGGGATGGCATCATGGCCACTGCATGCAGAACATGAAGGCCCGGGAGGGAGCAGACTCCAAACTGTGTCCCATCCTGGGCGCTGGTTGGCTAGGCTACGCTAAGGCAGACAGAGCAGCGGTGCCTCTGAGTGGACATGTGCCAAAGCCACATCTGTGCTCCCTGGCAGAGGGTGCCAGGCATGACTGGGCTGAGAAGCAGGACACAGTTGTGGACTGGGTCCACGCTTAGGGCAGCAATATGTCTGATTCAATACCCTGCTCCAGTACCCAAGTTCTTCATGATTCTGCCTGGGGTGTTTGTTCCAAAGGGACAACCTCCAGATTGGGACAATAGTGCATCATATCAAAGTGCTGGGCAGTGGAGAGATGGCTCCAGTGGTCAGGGGGCCTGGCCATGGCCCTGCCTCTGTACCAGCAGCTCTGAGCTAAAATTTGCTTTTGAAAAAGGGTTGCCCTATGGTCCAAGCTGCACACTCACTAACTTCAATGTTTTTTGGCTTGTTTCAAAAGAGCACTGAAGCTTTTTAAGAGAAGAAATGTGAAAGGAGATTATATAAGTTCTGTTCTTTGCTTATCAAACCAATAGAAAAAACAGGCAGAGAAGGCCCTGGGGTGCATGGCCAGCCAGGGTGCACAGTCAGCCTGGGCACATTTGGAGGACTCTGCCATCCAGTCTCAGCTCCCTGAGCCTCACACTCAACGCACAGGGCAAGCGGTGAGTCACAAGTCGTTCTGTGCCATGCTGGGCCCCAGTCCCTGCCAGGCAGTTTTTTTAAATCTCCACCTTAAAATAAAAATGATGGTTTTGAACTATTAACCCTTCCCCAGAAAGGACTGAAATTAAGAAGAGGCCACTTACAAAATATTCACATGGGAATCTGTAAAATAACAAGCTAAACATGTGCCCAGCAGTCGCAGACTGGTCCCAAGAAAGACAGGAAGTAAAATCAAGGACCACTTATGGACAGGCAGAAGGAGACTCTGGGCCAATCTGAGTACTGTCAAGAAAGAATCACAGGAACTGTGGTTCACACTGGCCTCAGGGGAGCAGAGTTATGGTGTTGTATGAATGTCAGATCTCAGGGAGAGATTGGAAGTGGAAGAAGCCGCTTCTCTGATGGAATCCAGTAGAAGAGGAGACAGAATCAGGGTGTGGAGCACACAGGTGCTGTTCAGCAGCAGAGCCAGCAGTGGCCAGACCAGAACTCATGTGGGCCCACTGGACCACCTGGGTGAAGGCACCTCCTTCCCTTGGTGTTCAAGGGGAATAAGGATACCTCTCCTTCTACCTCAGTGGCTTTAAAGGTCAAATCTGATCCTGTGAATGAAATGTGCTATACAGTTCAGATTCTACACAAATGTAAGCTATTTCAGGTATGAGGCTCTTCACAGAAAATGTGGCAGCCCAGGTAGCCCTTCAAAAGTCAGGAGAAAGCAAGATCACTGTTATAGAGAACACAACAGGACAACTCAAAATAATCAAGTTTGCCAAGGACTTTGCCACACACCAACAGCTCCAGTCCCCTCAGCAGATACCAGTGGACACAAGTTTTTAACAAGAAACTGAGAAGAAACCTGGCTCATCTCCAACAGGTCTCCCCTCTGGTTCAAGATTGCCCAGTCCTGGGGTTAGCACCAAGAAGCAGAGGCCCAAGGGCCTGGGTCTCCACCAAACTTCCTGACTAAGTTCATCCAGCTCTGGTCCCCATCAACCTCTGGAAAGGAGTGAAAGAAAGGAAGTGGGAAGGGAAAGTTAAAAAAAGGAAGAACTCTTCATCTAGTGATCACAGAGAACTAAATCCAAATCCCAAGAATTGGGAACCCTACCGAGATGGATGGCAATAACTGACCTGAGTCTCTCCAAAGGTCAAGGACTATTGAGGTCCCTGAATTACAGGCCACAAACTGCCCTGAGGCAACAAGCCTGCAAGAGCCAAAGCAAGGCCAGGAAAAGCCTGTTCTTGAAGTAAAGTCCTAACATACAAAAGAAACATGTTCATGGAGGAAAAGTTTACACCAGGCCCTGGTTTCCAGACAACTACTTCAGAGTGTTAGACAACGTGGATGAACAAATGGTCCTCTGAAGGCCATGCAAGAATTTGGGAAATCCTTGCCCTCTGGCCAACAGATGTGGATGTGTTGTGGGACTATCTCTGCACCTCCAGGGAGTCCCCAATGTCCTCTTCAGTCACAGTTAGGTGCTCTAACAAAACCTTCATTGTAATTTCCAACAAAGGGCCCATGATGTGACCATCTCTTGTACAGAGTGAGCCAGCCACCCTTCCAGAGAGAGCCACCAGCTTTAGTGTACCACATGAGATGGAAGAGGAATGTCTTCCTGATGGAAATGGAACAACCAACCCATCCTGGCCAAGGGCTTTTTGTGTCACACAACAGTGTGTGTGATGTAAAGCAGCAATGCCAGACTTCTCAACTGAATGGTTATTCTGTAATAGATCTGTTTCCGCATTGGGCAACTTATTGAAAAAAATAAATAAATACAATAAAATCAGCAAGAACTGCTCTCTGACAGTGAGAGCCCAGCTCTCACTGTCAGAACCTTAGAAGATGGAAAGATCTCCCATGTTTTTGGATAGGCAGAATTAATATTGTCAAAATGGCCATACTACCAAAAGTGCTATACAGATTCAATGTAATTCCAATTAAAATCCCAATGACATACCTAACAGAAATAAAGAAAGCAATCATGAAATTCATCTGGAAGAATAAGAAACGCAGAATAGCTAAAGCAATCCTTAGCAGGAAGAGTGAAGCAGGGGATATCACAATGCCAGACCTTCAACTATACTACAAAGCAATAGTAACAAAAACTGCATGGTATTGGCACCAAAATAGACAGATAGATCAATGGTGCAGAATAGAGAACACTGACACAAACCCAAATAAATACAATTTCTAATACTAGAAAAAGGTGCCAAAAATATGCAATGGAGAAAAGATAGCCTCTTCAACAAATGGTGCTGGAAAAACTGGAAATTCATATGCAACAGAATGAAAATAAACCTCTATCTTTCACCCTGCAAAAAAATCAACTCACAATGGATCAAGGACCTTGAAATCAGACCAGGTACCATGCATCTTATAGAAGAAAAAGTAGGTCCAAATCTTCAACTTGTTGGCTTAGGATCAGGCTTCCTTAACATGACTCCCATAGCACAAGACATAAAAGCAAGAATCAATAACTGGGACAGATTCAAACTAAATAGATTTTTATCAGCAAATGAAACTATCAATGCGAAGAGAGAGCCTACAGAGTGGGAGAAAATCTTTGCCACTCATACTTCAGATAGAGCACTAATTTCCAGTGTATATAAAGAACTCAGAAAAATCTACACCAAGAATACAAATAACCCGATCAACAAATGGGCTAAGGATATGAACAGACACTTCACAGAAGAAGATCTACAAGCAATCAACAAATATATGAAAAAAATGTTCACCATCTTTAGTAATAAGAGAAATGCAAATCAAAACTATCCTAAGATTCCATCTCATCCCAATTAGAATGGTGATTATCAAGAATACAAGCAACAATAGGTGTTAGCGAGGATGTGGGAAAAAAGGTACACTCATACATACCATGTGGGACTGCAAATTAGTGCAGCTACTTTGGAAAGCAGTGTTGAGATTCCTTAGAAAACTTGGAATGGACCCATCATTTGACCCAGCTATCCCACTCCTAGGCCTATACCCAAAGGACTTAAAATTAGCATACTACAGAGATGCAGCCACAACCATGTTCACATTCACAATAGCCAGATTGTGGAACCAACATAGATTCCTTCATTCTTAATAAGTCAGGAGTGCTGTCATTCTTCTTCCCAATTATGCACAGGAGAAAATGCTGGGTCAGAAAATGAAAGGCTGTGTGTACAACCAGGAACTGCGGGGCAGAAGGTTTTCCTTCCTCAAACCCAGTGATCTCCCACACCACAGGCAGTTCTGTAGTGGCACTGGTAAGATTCAGTCAATTAAAAAAAGTGCCAAGCACACAGAATAATATTGTCACAGAAACAAACCTGTACGATGTTAGTTACATCCCCAGACACTGCTGAATAGCCTCTGTGGGTGGATATCATCCCTGGCTGTAGCTGCTACTCTCAGGGCACAGGCTGGCATTGTCGATGCCTCCACAGAGAGCAGGTTTGTGGAAGCAAGTGCTAGCAAGTGTGCCCAGAGATGCCACAGTGACTCAGCGGCTGAGTGAAGTGCCTGCAGAGGGGCATGTCATCATGCATGACCATGGCCCAGCTACACTAGATCATTTTGCCAGATCTGAGTCTGGATTTCCATGTAACTGTGAGACCCAAATGCTCTTAAGGTTGAGCTTTCTGCATAGCATATATTTCAGGGGTTACTTTAGCTCTTGAAGAGATTTGATTTATTAATGCATTAACATTCAAAACTGTGTGCCAATAAAAGAAAACAAAACCTATCCAGCCTCTCCCCTTTGCCTGCCTTTATGACTCATTAACAGCAGAGCCAGAACAAAGCAGCCAACTTCCTTACTAGGAAATACTACTTCCATTTTTCTAATGTGCTCAAAGAACCATGTTGGACTTCACCAAATCCCAAAACTCCCAACCACTGGGGAGCTGGGTGTTGCTGTTTCCTAGAATGCATTTCTCCTAGGGAGCCCAGGGAGGTGTCCCTCTTTCATTCCTTACTTAAGAGCCCATTTGCAAGGATAGGTCTAATTTTGTGCTCCTTGGAAACTTTCATACAATGGTTGACTAACAGTGACAATGATGATGCTTATCACAGTGGCCATCAATAAGCATAACTATAAACTTCATCACCACAAATAAGGCATCCTGTTGGTGGTCTCCCTGCCAGAGGATGCAGGGTCACAGGTGAAGTCGAGTTGTGTGAGACAAGGCACACTCACTCTAGGTAGCAAGCCAAAGTGGGGATTAACAAAGGGCTCATCCTGTCCTTTGAAGGAGGTTCCTACTACACAACTGAGCCAGGTTTGTCCTCCATTCAGGCTGCTCAGTCTCAGTCCGGGGTGCATGGCTCATGCCATCCTCTGCTGCTGTACTGCCGGCTCACCAGCTGGACTGGGCACCGCCATCAGTGCATCTGCATGCTCACCAGTGCCAAGACAAGGGCAGGAGGACATGGGACAGCCCTTCACTCTCATGGGATCTCCTCCCTCCTGGTGCCTCCAGTCCCGTGGTTCAGGACTCAGACACCTGCTGCAAGTCCACAGCTGGTGGAGCCACACAGGGACATGCCCACACCACCCTGCTTTTTGCACATGCCCAACTCTCAGGCAGCTGAGACAGGTGGGGCTGCACAGGCAGATGCACAGCACAGGTCCAGACCTGCCCAGTTCATGTGTGCCAGAGTTCTGGAGGCCCCCCTTTGTGTCCGGTGTTGGCATCTGGCTGCTTCAGTGCTGGTGGAGAAATATTGCCTGGAGCACATGCCCCTGTGGTCGCCGGACCACCGCCCTGCCCTCAGGGAAGGCCACCCTTAGGAAAGGCAGCCTCCCTCCAGTAAGGCTGCTGCCCCCAGGGAATGCCGCCTACCGCCACACTCAGGTAAGGCACCCTGGGCAGCATGGCTGCCTTAGGGGAAGACCACCTCCCCTGCTGCCCCTGGGTCAGGACACTCCGCATGCCTCAGGTCAGGGGATCAGGCCACCCTCAGGGAAGACCTCCACCCTCCTTGGGGTCTCAGGTTGGTGTGTCTTGGGGCCACGGGATCTCAATCTGAGACTGACCCCAGGGCTACAGACCTGAAGGTCAGGGATCCTGGACAGTAAGGCCTCAGGGGCTGGGCACAGACCTACGAGAGGTCAGGGACTCCACATGCTCAACCCCTTCTGTGGCAATGACCGCCATCGGTCATGCACCTCTCTTCGTAAGGTCACTACTCTCAGGTCAGGTAACTCTCGGATCAGAAGGTCAGGCACTGCAGGGCAGGAAAAGGTAGTGCAATGCAGGACAAGGAGTAGCAAGGCAGAGCAGAGTGGGTTGGGGGTTGGGGCATGTGGGGGGGTGGGTGAAGGGCGGAGCCACTTGGGAAATTACCAGAAGGCTGCTCAGAGTGGGTCAACTGTGAGCAGTCATGTGGCAGAACACTTACTTAGCATGTGAGAGCCCTGGCTTGGTTCTCAGCAGTGTGGGTGCATACACACACACACACACCACAATCAATCTTCCTAATTAAGATGATTTTATTCTAAGAAAAAATTTCAAATCCTTATTAGAAAATAGAAACAGAATGGTGGTATATTTAATGTTAGCTATTATATGGCATGATATTTAAAACCATTCTATGAAATTTCCTCAGGACTCAAATCATTAAGTATTTAAGAGATAAGAAAGCAGTTCCCTTTGGAATTCTGACATATTTATAAAGACAATCTTTTGAAAATCATTTTCTTTTCTAATTTTCAAACTTTGAAAGAGTAACCATTTGTCTTCCTAAAGTTGTACATTCATCAGAAAGATTTTCTCTTTTTCCTTGCCCTGAGGGGGATGGGTCTATTGTCACAGGAATTGTCGTGACTAAGTTTTATCATAATACCAGTGCCCCTGTGACTTTTAGATCAAACTCAGGTATAACTCTCATATTTGTTGAATTTATTAACAAAGAACATACAATTTTTATTATATTTGAAACATCATCAAATTTGAATTAGTAGAAGCAGGGGTTTAACACGTTATATCATGAGCTGAACACAGTGCAATTTAGTTTTGAGCATTTGGGGAGGTTGGCATAATGACTTCTGCCCTGTTCTGTGATCAAATGTCTGACCTGTACCATTTTTTGGCAGTGAGAATTGAAAACAGTGACCATTGTAGCTTGTGCTAGGCAAGCACTGAGCTGCATACATCCCCAGTCATTTAAATGTTTTAGTTTTGAGACAGGGTTTTGCCTAATTGCCCAGGTGGGTCCCAAAAGTGTCATCCCCTTCCTTAGCCTTCCAAGTGCTGGGGTAACAGCACTTGGTGTCAAAGTACCTGACTTTTCATGGAGGATTTGATGTATTATATGATTCTAATGTCTAATGGCCTTTCCTAAGCTAGGCCATGTCCATTTTCCCTTGTCAACAGTCAGTAAAGGCTTTTTTGCTGTTTTGATGTACATTTAAGATGAACATGCTTTATGATGAGACACCACTATTCATGAAAGTCTAGGTGTGTGATCCACTCTGAGGAAATATTTTTATTTTGATAGTGTACACTAGTTCAGGTCTAACACGTTTTGCTAGAAGTGATTATTCATTTTGTACTTGATTATGTAATTGAGACATAGTTCTTTTTTTTTTTTTCTTTTGTGGTGCTGGAGATTGAAACCAGGGTCTCCTGCATGTTAGACAAGTGCTCTTCTGTTGAACTGCATCCCAGCAACTAGATCTTTTAGTTATCATAAATTTTATGGCCAGATAGAATAAAATCAGAATAAAATCACTTAGAAGTTCAACTCAATTTGGAACCATTCAAGATTTTGGACCTCCACTAATGTTTTGTGATTTCTAAAAGGAAAAGTAATTTTCCAAAACATAGCAGCATCTAAGATTATCCATGGACTATGTTTCCCCAGTTTCTTCACTTCCTGCAGAGCATCATGGAGGCAATGGTCTCTGTTGTCCTTCTAACCTCTGCTTCTCACAAGGCACCATCCACTGTGGTTGCCAATCCTGTTTATCTTTTTCTTTTTTTGACTATTAGTCAAATGAACATTTTGAATCTATTACTGCTAAAGAGTATAAATAGAAATAAAAATAGGACAAAGATTTATTGGGATAACTGATCTAGTCACAGTCAAAGTCCCTCTGTTGAGGAAGTTCAGTCATGAGTTGAAATAGTCTCTAAAATGTTATTTTAGTGCAAAGAGGTCAAGTTTTTAGAAGCCATAACTAGTACCAAGTGACTGCATAAAAATATAAGTTGACCTATGTGTGTTCTTATTTCAACAAAAAACCTGTAAAAGTGGCAGTACCTTGAATCATATATTAGGTAAAATAGTTCACTTTTCTGTTAAAGTACTTTTTGAATTCATAGTAAAATACCGAACTAGTTAGAATGTCATTTATCAGCAATTATAATTGTATAAACAACAAAGTGTTTAAAAACATATAACCATGTCTTTTTTTTTTTTTTTTTTTTGCGGTGCTGTGGATTGAACCCAGGGCATTGTGCTTGCAAGGCAAGCACTCTACCAACTGAGTTATCTCCGCAGTCTGCCAAGTCTTAAGGATTGATTTTTGAGTAGATTTTATCTTTATACAGAAATTGCAAAGAAAATGCAGAGAATTCCCAGGTAGCCTCATCCTCATTTTTCTTCTGATATGATTTATGTGCACTGTCTCTGATGGTTATCATCCTAGGAAAGGTGTCATGAAGAACAAACACTAGTGTGCTATCACTAAGTGCAGTTGCATTTCCTTTGGATTCTCAATTCTGCCTCTTCCTGTTCCAAGACCCCATCCAGGATCCCAAATCACATTCAGTTCCTGTCCCTACAGACTTCTCTTTGTGAGTGAATAGTTTCTCAGATCTTCATTGTTCCAATGGCCTTAACAAGGTTGAGAAGGACCTTTCAGGTATTTTACATCATTTTATATTGGGGTTTAATTTTATCTTCGTATTCATCCTGGAGATGTGGGTCTGGGAGAGGCAGGTCATAGAAGTGGACAACATCTCTGTGCTTTCAGGCCCTGAAGGGGAATTCCTGTTAGTACTGACTGTGCTCACCTGGCTAAGGCAGGGCCTTTCAGGTTTCTCATTGGGAAGTTTCTGTCTCTATGTGTCCACATTGTCTGTTATCTTCTGAAGGAAGTCAACCCTGCATGGCCTGCACATAAGGAACAGGGAGTTAACTCTACCTCTTTTCTTTTTTTTTTTTTTCCCAGTATGGGGGATCGAACTCAGGGCCTTGTGCTTGTAAGGCAAGCAGTCTACCAGATGTAACTCCACCTCTTGATGGCTGAGTGTGTGCTCCAATTATCTGAAATTCTGCTGCACAAGTGCTTTCCACTCAACCCATTTATTTATCTATTCAGTTAGTTATGGGTGACTGGGTATGGTGGGGCATACCTGTAATCCCAGTGGTTTGGGAGGCTGAGGCAGAAAACTTACAAGTTCAAAGTGAGGCCCTAAGCAGCTTAGACCCTATCTCTAAATAAAGTAAAAAAAAGTGCCGGGGTGTAGCTTAGTGGTAAAGCACTCCTGGATTCAATCCCTGGTACAAAAATAAATACATTAATTAATTAATTAATCAATAATACACAAATATCTATTAAAAAACCTTTCATCTAACAATTAAGTGTGCCAAATGCATTTTTTAGAATGATGTTATATATATATATATATATATATACACACATATATATACATCTATATATATACATATTTTAGATATTGTTTATTTATCCATATATTTTTAGCTGCAGATGTACATGATTCACTTATTTTCATTTATTTATTTTTATGTGGTGGTGAGGATCATCCTCACTGCATCACAGGATCCAGGTGAGTTGTCTGACACTGAGCTACACCACCAGTTTCTGCCCATTGCATCTGTTTTTTATTTTTTATTTTTTTGTTTCATCTCTTGGTTTTATTAACTAGCACGAGGCCACCAAGATGAGGGAGGTAGTCTCATTCCTCTGATATCTTAGCTTAAAAGGTGTGATTGCCATAATCTAGCTTAAGCACCAACTACATATTTAAATATATTTCTTTACAAAAATCTTTGTTCTCAGGCTACCTAAAGTATAACATCAACAGGATTACAATTAGCTATAGATTTTGAGATCAGGACCTGCTTCTCCTTCCAAGCTACATCCAATTACTGTTAATATACATATGGTAAAACCAGTTGGCTTTTACAAGAACATTTCCCTTTCATAACCAGTCACAGCACATTCAATATCCTGGTTTCGTATTAGTTATGTAAAACAATGCCACTTAAGGAAACTGGGTGAAGAGTATACAAAATGTATTATTTTACCAACTTCCTGGGAGACTATAATTATTTTAAAATAATGTTTTACTTTATTTTGTGGTGATGGGGTTTGACCCCAGGGCCTCCCTCACACTGCCAGTGCTCCACCACTGAGCAACATCCCCAGCCCTTTTTACTTTGAGACTTGTCATTAAGCCGCCCAGGTAGGTTTCCCAAACATGTGACCCTCCTGCCTTAACCTCCCAGAGTAGCTCATATTAGAGGTGTGTACCACCACACCTGGCTCAAAATGTTTTAAAAATCTAAACAAAAATGTTACTCATAGAATAGAACAAGAGGTAGAAAACACAGAAGTGAAAAAGAAATTAGGAATGAACTTAGAAGAGAGTGTAGGAGTCACCTGATCAATGGAGGACATCTGTCAAGGCCATTGTGTCACCCCATGAAAAGGATGAAGGGTTTGATATAATAGCTACCCTGTGGCCTTTAAGATTAAGGTAATATTCATACTCAAGCATCTAAAGCTAATTTATAGCATCTCTGTGCCCCTCAACAACAATGAAATATCAATGCTATTGCATGTTAAACTAATATAATAGCTGTCCCATGGCCTTTAATATTGAAGTAATCTCCACACTATAGCATCTTATACATATATACATGCTGTCCTGTGACCTTTCATATAAACATGATATCTGTTATATGGCATCTAGAACTAATATAATAACTGCCTATGGCATTTCACGCCAATATAATATTCATACTATAGCAGCTAATGCTAATGTAATATTTGTCCAGTGGACTTTAGTACTAATGTAATCTCCATAGTAGAGCACTTATACTTGATAAAATAAGTACCACATGTCCTTTCAGAGTTACATAATATCTATGATATTTAATCTTAAACTAATGTAATAGCATCTTAAAATGTTCTAATAGCTGGTCTGTGGACTTTAATAATAATGTACTGTCCATGTTACAGCATCTAAATTCAATATAATACCTAACTTTTGTTTTAGTGCTACTATAATATCCATAGTGTAACATCTAAAAGTAATAAAATAACTTCCATGTGACCTATGGTAAGCATATTATATCCATACCATAGCATCTAACACTAGTATAATAACTGCCCTGAGACCTTTAACTGTAATATAATATCAATACTGTGTTCCCAGAAACTAATACAATAGTTGTCCATGGACTTTAATGGTAATATAATATCCATACTACAGCATCAAAAACTGCTGTTATGGCTGCTATGTGGCCTTTCATAGTAATATAGTATGCATATTGTGGCCTCAAAAACTAGTATAATAGCTTCTGTGTGACCTTCAATACTAGCTGAAATTCACTATGGTACTGAAATTTTATAATGGATGCTCTGTGATCTTTAATACTAATGATATCCATTCTGTAAAATCTAAAGTTAATAGAATTAGCTTTAGATTACATTTACATTCTTTGGTCTTTAATACTACAGATGTCCATCCTTTGCCATTTAAAACAAACTAATGTAGTAGTTGTCCTATGGCTTTAAAAGTATTATAATACTCATTCCATAGTATAAAAAATTAATAAAAGAGCTGTGTTATGATATTTATATGAACTAAATATCCATACTATGGCATCCAACACTAATACAATAGCTGTGTTGCTATCTTTTACAGTAGTATTATATATGTAATGTACCATTTCAGTCTAAGGTCCTGTGGACCTTAAAACTAATGTACTATACAAACTGTCTCATCACATCTAATCTAATAGATGCCCCTGTGTCCTTTACATTAGTAAATGTAATATCCATCAATAGCACCAACCTCCAATATATTTGACTCTAATACTAATATGATGTCCAAACTGAAGTGTCTAATGTGAATATAATAACTACCCTGAAGCCCTTAATACTTATGTGATATCCATTGCATAGCCTCTATAACTAAATTGATGTAATAGCTGACCAGTGACCCTTGATATTGCTGTAATAGCCAGACTACAGAATCTCATACTAATATATTAGCTGCCTGTGACCTTAAATAGGCTATGTATCCTACAGCTTCTCAAGTTAGCATAATAGATGCCATGTGTTCTTTAATATTAACTTAATATCCATATGATAGCATGTCTACCTAATATAATAGGTGCCTTATGGACTTAAACATTAATATAATATCTATAATATGACATCTTAATACCATCTACATCCTGTGCCCTTAGTACTAATATTATATCTCTGCTCTAGGATCTAAAACTAGTATAAGGGATGACTTGTGGCCTTTAATGTTAATATGATAAATGTATTGCATTCTTTAAAATTAATACAATACCTGTCCTGTGGCCTCTGATATTTATGTAATATCCATAATAAAGCATCTAAAATTAATATAATAGCTGTCCTGTGACTATTAATATTCATACAATATCCATGCTATAAAATCCAAAACTAATGTAATAACTGACCTGTATCCTTTTGTAGAAAAATAATATCCATACTCTGACATCTGAAGCAAATAGAATAGCTGACCTGTGGCTATGAATAGTAATGTAATATCTGTATTACAGCATCTAAAACTAATACAATGGATATCTTGGGCCCTTGATATTAATGTACTAGCCTTGCTATAGAATCAAAACCTAACATAAAATGTGATATGTAGTCTTTATTTAATGTAGTATCTCTACTTAAACAGTTTAAACTAATGTAATATATGTTCTGTAACCTTATATTCTAATATGATATACATATTATTGTGTCCAAGGCTAAAATAATAGCTGACATTTAAACTTTAATATTAATATAACATGTTTACTATGCAGTGTAAAAGTAACATAATATCGGTCCTTGGCTTTCATTATTAATTTAAATCCATACCTCGACATCTAAAACAAATAGCTTCCCTGTGGCCTTTAATGCTAATGTAATATTCTTATTATAGCATGTAAAACTAATGTAATAGCATCTCTTTGCCTTTTAATAATAATATAATCTTCATAGTGTAGCATCTAAAACTAATATAATTACTGCCAGACTTCAATGTTAGTCAAATATCCATTCTCTGGCCTCTAAAGCTAATATAGCAACTGCTCTGTGTGTGGCCCTTATTCTTAATATAATATCCATATTAAATCCTGGAAAACTGCTATCTGCTCTGTGGCCTTTAACATTAGTACATGCATATTGTCACATCTAACACTAATAAAATAGCTGTGTTGTGACCTTCAATACTAATATAATGCCCATACTATAACTTCTAAAATAAACATAACAACTGCCCTGCAGTTTTTAATTTGGATACAATATGCATACTATAACATCTTACAGTAATATATGTCCTGCGGCCTTTAATAGTAATATGTAACCAGACATTAGTACCTCAAACTGATGAAATGGCTGTCTTTGACCTTTAACATCAATGTAATACCCATAATTTGCTATCTAAAATTAATATAATAGCTGCTGTATGTCTTTTTATACTAATATTGTACAAAGAGAACAACATTGAAAATTAATATAATGGTTGTCTTCTGGCCTTTGCATTAAAGTCATATTGATGCAATAACAGCTCATATAATAGTTGAACTTTGGCCTTTATTATTAATATAACATGTATACTACAGCATCTTGTACTAATATATTAGCTGTTCTGTGGCCTTAAATATTAATGAAAAATCCATGAATAGCCATATGATCCTATATCTGCTCTGTGGCCTTAAATAATATGTAATATACTTCTTAAACTATTGTGATAACTGTCATATGGATGTCAGTATTAAAGTAACATTTATACTATAGCATCATGGCTGCACTGTGATATTTAATATTAACAAAACCATCTGTAATAAAGAATAGTTTTCCTTTGTTCACTTTTGGTTTTTGTTACCAGGAATTGAACCCATGAACTACATTATTTGATCTTTTTTTATTATTATTTTTTTTTGAGACAGGGTCTTGCAAAGTTGCTTAGAACTTAGCTAAGTTTCTGAGGCTGACTTTGAACTTGTGATCCTTTTGCCTTAGCCTCTTGAGCCACTGGGGTTACAGACCTGTGCCACTGCATCCAACTCTGCTGTATGCTTTTAAAACTAATATCATAGCCACAATGTGAGCTTTAATACTAATATAAAGACAAACTATACCATCTAATAGTGATATGATAGCTGCCCTATAGTCTTTAATAGTAATATTATATTCATACCATAGTATCTACAATTAGTATCGTACCCAAGACCTTATACTAGCATGATATCAATACTGTATCATTGAATATTAGTATAATTGCAGCCCTGTGGACTTAAATACTAATATAATATCCACATTATAGCATTTTAAACCAACACAATAGCTGAACTTAGGACTATAATACTAATGAAGTATGTGTACTACAGTATCTTAAAATACCATAAGAGATGCCCTGTGGCATTTAATATTAGTATGAATACATATTGTGACCTTAAAAGCTGAAGAAATAGCTGCCTTGTGACCTTTCAATGTTATATAATATCCATACAGTAGCATGTAAAACTCATAAAATAGCTTTCCTGTGGCCTTTATGACTAATGCAATATGCCTAAGGTAGCCTATAATATAATAGCTGTCCTGTGGCATTTAATATTAATATTATATCCACAATGAGACCTCTAAAACTAATATTATAGTTGTTCTGTGGCCTTTAATATTAAAAATATATCAAAACTTGCTCCCTGAACATGAAATAGTAGCTGTAGCTGCTCTATGATCTTTAAATACTATACTATATAGTTCATCCATTCTATAGCAATTAGAGTTAATGTAATAGCTTGCCTATGACCATATTACTATGATAGCCAAACTAAAATAATGTAATTGCTCCCTTGTGACCTGTAATACTTATATAATATGCAAACTATGGCATCTGCATCTAATAAAATAGCAGTCTTCCAACTCTTAATACTTATGTAATGTGTATATTCTTAAGTAATATAGTAACTGCATTGTTGTCTTTAATGCTAATATTTTATCCATCATATAAACTCTAAAACTAATACTGTAGCTGCCCTGTGAACTTTATTATTAATAAACTATCCATACTGTAGCATCTAAGACAGACATAAGAGCTAACCTGTGGCTGTTAATATTGAAGTAATATCCACACCACAGCATGTAAAGTTAATAACTGCCCTGTGGTTTTACTATTATCAAGTTATTCATAGTATTGCATGTAAAATTAATATGCTAGATTCCCTGTAGCCTTTAATGTTAATATAATATACATGACATAGCATCCAAAATTAATGAAATAGTTACATGGCAGACATTCACACTAAAATGATAATCCATGTTTCATGTGTACTGTGCTTAATTATTAACATCATGTCCAAACTATAAGAAAAGAAACTAATATAATATATGACCTGTGATTTTTAATGCTAATAATCACCTAAAGCTAATATAACAGCTGCCACATGCCCTTTAATAATAACATAATAAAATATCCATAGTTTAGCAAGTAAAATTAATATATCTTATTCTGGTTATAATACTATTTTAACATCACTCTGTAGCATGTAAAATTAATACCATCGCTTCCCTGTGGCCTTTTATGTTAATATGATATCCATACTATAAAATCCAAATCTAATATAAAGTCTGCCTTGTACATTTGTAGAAAATGATAACCCATTTTATATGCCTGTGGCCTTATTGGGAACATGATGTCCATATTATAGTATCGAAACTTGATAAAATTGCTACCTGGTCAACATCCACTGTGCTTTGCCAAATCTTCATGTGTATTTGGAAGGCATTTATCAGGCTTTATTGCAGGCACTCTAAAGAGCAGGGAAGTATGTAATAAAGCTCCTTGATGGAGCTTGTGCTTCTAGCAAGACAGAAGTGGGTAGTGGGTGAATCACCAAATGGGTCAGTGCTCTACCACTGAGCTGCTTCCCCATCCCTGATCTCTATTAATTATTGTTTAAGACAGGCACTCCTTAAATTGCCCAGTCTGACCTGGAACTTGGAATACTTCTGCCTCAGCTTCCTGAGTCACTGGGATTTCCAGCAAGTACCACCATGACCAGCTGGAAACATTTGTAAGTCATGTTTACTAAGTAAAATTTATGTACAATATAATTTGCCAGTTTTAGTGTTGAGTTCTATGATTTTTTTTTTTTTGGTACTGGGAATTAAACACAGGGTTCTGTACCACTGAGCTACATCCCCAAAACTTTTTATTTTTTATTCTGAGACAGGATCTCACTACATTGATGAGATTGGCCTCCAAATTTTCAATCCTCCTTCCTCAGCCTCTCAAGTGACTGGGATTACAGGCATGTACCACTGCATGTGTCCTACATGATAATTTCTTAATGAGGTCTCTTCTCTTTTTCCAGCTACACTACTGGAAATTGAACCCAGGGACAATGTACCACATCTATGTGCTACATAGATGTGCTACATCTCTACCCTTTTTAATTTATTTATTTTAAGGCAGGGTTTCCTTAATTGCTGAGGCTGACCTTGAACTTGGAATCCTTTTGCCTCAACCTGCTGAGTTACTGGGATTACAGGTGTGTGTCACTGTGCTCAGTTAATATTACTAATATTATTATGATTTTTAATCTTTTTGATTTTATTTGTTGCATAAGCAATTCATTTTATTGATCTATTGTGAAGGAGGAAAAAACATTTCTATAAAAATAGTGGCATAATATATTATTAACAAAAAGAAACAGCTCAAGTGTATAATAGTTATAGAATGAATAAGTAAGTATCAGAATAATTACAATAAATAAAAAGGCAAATGTGGAAAACAGTAGATACATAATTTTTAATTTTTTTTTTGTGGTGCTGGGAATTAAACCCAGGGTCTCAGGTGTTGTAGGAAAGCAGTCTACCACTGAGCTACACCCTCAACTCTCATGAAATCTTTTGCATGAATAAAATGACAGTAGTAAAACTTCTAATACTATTTATCCATTTTTAGTTGCCAGTGGATCTTTATTTTTATTTATTAATGTATGGTGCTGAGAATGGAACCTAGGGTCTCACACATGCTAAGCAAGCACTCTGCCACTGAACCACAACCCTAGCCCTTATCCATTGATTTTTGCAAAGAACTTTCAAGAAAACCTTAGAAGATGGAAAGATCTCCCATTTTCTTGGATAGGAAGAATTAATATTGTCAAAATGGCCATACTACCAAAAGTGCTATACAGATTCAATGCAATTCCAATTAAAATCCCAATGATGTACCTTACAGAAATAGAGCAAGCAATTATGAAATTCATCTGGAAGAATAAAAAACCCAGAATAGCTAAAGCAATCCTTGGTAGAAAGAGTGAAGCCGGGGGTATCGCAATACCAGATCTTCAACTCTACTACAAAGCAATAGTAACAAAAACGGCATGGTATTGGTACCAAAATAGAAAGGTGGATCAATGGTACAGAATAGAGGACACGGACACAAACCCAAATAAATACAATTTTCTCATACTAGACAAAGGGTCCAAAAATATGCAATGGAGAAAAGATAGCCTCTTCAACAAATGGTGCTGGGAGAATTGGAAATCCATATGCAACAGAATGAAACTAAACCCATATCTCTCACCATGCATGAAACTAAACTCAAAATGGATTAAGGATCTCGGAATCAGACCAGAGACCTTGCATCTTATAGAAGAAAAAGTAGGTCCAGAGCTTCAACATGTCGGCTTAGGACCAGACTTCCTCAACAGGACTCCCATAGCACAAGAAATAAAAGCAAGAATTAATAACTGGGATAGATTCAAACTAAAAAGCTTTCTCTCAGCAAAGGAAACTATCAGCAATGTGAAGAAAGAGCCTACAGAATGGGAGAAAATCTTTGCCAATCATACTTCAGATAGAGCGCTAATCTCCAGAATCTATAAAGAACTCAAAAAACTCTACACCAAGAATGTAAATAACCCAACTGACAAATGGGCTAAGAAAATGAATAGATACTTCACAGAAGAAGATATACAAGCAATCAACAAACATATGGAAAAATGTTCAACATCTCTAGTAATAAGAGAAATGCAAATCAAAACCACCCTAAGATACCATCTCACCCCAATTAGAATGGCAATTATCAAGAATACAAGCAACAACAGGTGTTGGCGAGGATGTGGGGAGAAAGGTTCTCTCTTACATTGCTGGTGGGGCTGCAAATTAGTGCAGCCACTCTGGAAAGCAGTGTGGAGATTCCTTAGAAAACTTGGAATGGAAACACCATTTGACCCAGCTATCCCACTCCTTGGCCTATACCCAAAGGACTTAAAATCAGCATATTACAGACATACAGCCACATCAATGTTCATAGCTGCTCAGTTCACAATAGCCAGATTGTGGAACCAACCTAGATGTCCTTCAATTGATGAATGGATAAAGAAACTGTGGTATATATATACAATGGAATATTACTCAGCCATAAAGAATGATAAAATTATGGCATTTGCAGGCAAATGGATGAAATTGGAGAATATCATGTTAAGTGAGATAAGCCAATCTCAAAAAACCAAAGGAAGAATGATATCGCTAATAAGTGGATGATGACACATAATGGGGGGTGGGAAGGGTTAGTGTTGGGGTTGGAGTTGGGTTTAGGGAGGGGGGCAGGAATGGAGGAAGGAAGGACTGTATAGATGGAGGGGAAGGGTGGGAGGGGAGGGTGGGAAGGGAAAAAATTGGCAGAATGAATCAAACAACATTACCCTATGTAAATTTATGATTACACCAATGGTATGCCTTTACGCCATGTACAGACAGAGAAAAAACATGTATCCCATTTGTTTACAATAAAAAAAAAGTTTAGAATTTGAAGTCATACTTTACCATTTTTTCTTTAACTTAGTAGATTGTTATTTTAGGGTGAAGATGTAGCATAGAAAGGAGGTACCATAAGTTCCTTAACAACTAGGCTAGTATGAAGATGACTCTGTGGTGTCCTAGGCAGCAAGACAGATGATGCATCCTCTCAAGCTGACTGTCTGAAAGTAAAGCCCCAACAACTTAATTGCTAGTGGGACCTCATTCCAGTTAAAGAGAACAATTCAAAGTCTTCCCATTTTGCTTCAATGAAATAACATTTTGTATCTCAATCTTTTGAAGTCTGCCTGACCTACCTCTATTACCATACCACACTTAGAGTCAGATTTTCTTACAAGATCTTTTATCATAATGAATAACACAGATTTATTGAAGATTAGATTACAGGATGTCACAGATGCCTGGAGAAGATGGTTGATGTTGAACAACAGGCACTTCAATGTTAAATGAAAATAGAAACATGTATATGGTTGGTGAAGATATTCTGCATTTTCTTTTATGACATGTCCTGGGATAGGATGGGTGAAATATTTTAGAGTTTTGATTTCCTACTTACATGGTTTATGGTCAGAAAAACAGCAAGGTATTTATATTATTTAATTTTTTGCAGTACTGGGTACTCCACCTAGCTCTTCAGGACAGTGGGAAGGCGCTCTACTGCTGAGCTACATCCCAGTCTCAAGGTGTTTTTTAAAGTGTGGGCAGGAAAAAACTATGAATTTGGTTTACATGTATGCTTTAAATAAAATAACTGTCTTTCTAGTTACATTTTGGAGATTTTATTATTTTAACATCTCTATATCTGCACTAAGATATTTTTAAAATGTAATCATATCCAATTTTGTATTGAGGGAAAGCCACATTTACATACTGTTGGACTTTAAGATTAATTTGTAAGCTAATTTATCAAGTATGAAAACAGGGTTAAGCTCATCAGTCATCAATGTGTTGCTGAAACTTTGTAATTTAAACCTGTGGAAAGATGTTTCACTTTATTTGTTTTCCTTTTAGCATATCAGTCTCTATAAAGCAATATAGATATGGAACCTGACTGCTATACTTTTAAGAATTACATTGGGAAAGGGACACTACATTTTTTTAGCAATTTCCCCCTTGTTTTTTCTTTCATTTAACAAATAAAAGGTAAAAAGTGAAATGTTACAGCTGAGAAATATGAAAGTGTACTTAATAAAAACTAGTTTTCAGAACTCGTTAAAATAATGAACTGAGGAGATTCCTGTGGGCACATAGGACTTGTCTATGTTTTGATTGCAGTTTAATAATTTTCTGATTGAATTATTATCATAGCAATGTTGCATTTTAATCACATGCATACATTTGGTTAACCAAACCTTTAAATCAGTTTGATATGTGCTAATATGTAACCTGATGCTAATATAACAGCTACTATATGCCCTTTAATAATAACATAATAAAATATTCATAGTTTAGAAAGTAAAATTAATATAACTTCTTCTGGTTATAATACTATTTTGATATCAAATTGTAGCATATAAAATGAATATCTTTGCTTCCCTGTGACCTTTTATGTTATTATGCTATCCATACTATAACATTCAAATATAATGTAAAGGCTTCCTTGTGCATTTGTAGAAAATGATAATCCATTTTACATGACTGTGGCCTTTTTTGGAAAATGATGTCCATATTATAGTATCAAAACTTGGAGGTTTAGCACCTAAACCCTCTTAATGAGCAGTAAAACAAAAGCAAAATTTCAGCTGGTTTCCTTGTAGACTTTAACAGTTAAGTACACACAGCAGTCTAATGTTAATGTACATACTTTCAAAAGTACATTATATACATTGTAGAAAAGTACATAATGAGAAAAATATTGCTCATAGTATAGCAACATGAGGACTAAAAAGAGTTCTTCAGATATAATCCACTATGTGTTGTCTACTGAGAGAACTTACAAGACATGGCTCCACTGGTTTTTTTTTTCTTTTGTTTATAACATTGCTGTGAAAGTTACAAAAGAAGAAGAAAAAACCTCACTAGTTAAGCAAATTCTGAAGGATAACTTGGTGTCCTCTTCACCAGCTGTCTTCAGAGCAAGACTTGTGGAAGAACCCTGAGTTTTCTGCAAAGACTTCATTGTTACTTTTCAAAAGAGCAGACAATAAATTTCACTGGCAGATTGCCCACTTTCCAAAGCACCAAACATGATGCTTTTCCAATTTTGTCAACAATTTGGCAGACCACACTTAAAAATAATCTTCCAAAAACTTTCTGCACAATATTGCTGGTTCCTCTATTCCAATACAGTTTTCTGTTATTGTACCTTACTGTTTGTCTGTTTATGTAAGCAGGGAGAACAGAGCATTGATCCACAGCTTTCAGGAAGTGCAGGCTTTCAGTCACCAGGGTCAAGGGAGCAGCACACATAAGGTTCCAGTACGCACAGGCTGCCTGCTGCTCCCCTAGTGTCCCTTGTCCTGCCTTGTTCCCAGGGGACTAAGGATATCCATATGGCCCTGGGCCCTGGTGGTGGTTTTGTGGAATATTCTTTGTCCCCAAAATGTGAGCTCTTTCTATGGTTATCAATATTGCAAAAAAATTAAAAATAATAAAATATCAAAGTTATAATATTTTGGAGTCCCACATTCATGCAGTATTTAAGATCATGATAACACTCTGAAAATACTTGTAATGAACAAAGACTTGCCAATGTGGGTATCAAAAAACATTATAAACTTTCACAAATTACTTGTTTGCCAACAGTCAAAAGAAAAGTACCTAGAACAGGATAAAATACAAAGTATGCAAATATATGGAAAAACAGTATTCTAGAATTGGTGGGTAGGGATGTATACATTTTTAAATGTTGCAAAAAACTTACCAACAAATCATCTATGTGAGGAGTGTTATGCAGCTTAACCTTAAGCAGCTGAGTCTAAGTACAACTCCTTTTGCATTCTCAAATCTTTGTAGCTGAGAAAGGTATTTCATTTAATGTTAGAATTAAATTTCTTCTCTTTCTAGGGTCACAAATATTTTTTCTTATATCCATAAATTACTTGAGCATCTGTGAAAGAGTACTTTGATTTAAGTCATTTTGACTTTAGCAAGCTAAAGGGCATGCATCCAATCACCAGCACCAAAATGAAATGAATAAAAGTTTTGAAAGAGGTAGAAATAAAGAAAGTCTTCTTTTTACTTCATTCTTTCTTAGGAAAGTCCTTGCCAACACAAAATGTATAAAGACGAATTTGCATTTTCTTTTACTTTTCTATGTAGAAGTGAAAGAAAACTTTTCATCTGTTTTTATAGATATTACACATAAATTTTTATGTGTAGGGCTTATTACATAAATGTATTTGTAGGTTAATTCTTCTTTAGTAGCATGCTGACAAAAAAGAAGAGTGCAAGTGTAAAAGATTTTTACTACTGCCAAAGTATTGGTTTACTTCATAAGTTTTACTTAAAAAACTGAACTCAAGGGGCTGGGACTGTGGCTTAGCGGCAGAGCACTTGCCTAGCATGTGTGAGGCACAGGGTTTGATCTTCAGCTCTACTTATGAATAAATGAATAAAATAAAGGTCTATCGACATCTAAAAATATTTTAAAAAACTGAACTCAAGCATACTTATCTGTTCTTTTATTGTAGTCATTTATACCCATACACTGAATACCTAGTATATAAATGACATAATGTGTCTTAAAACTCTTCCCTGTAAGCCTTATGTTTACTTGATCAGACATTTAAAACTGGAGATAGGACTTAAGTTTAAGTACACACTTTCCTCACACAGAAGTACTACTGGAGGTAGGAAACTGTAAGCTGCCTGTTTTAAAAGTTAGGGCAGTATTAAATATTGAACATTGGAAATACCTGATTTACATATATCCTATGTAAGTCTAAATATTGAATAAAGTGAACCATGCTAATTCACTTGGGTCCTACATTTCCTATCGCTCTAAGTTACTTGAAATAATAAAAGAAAAGCAAGAATTTTATTATGTTTTAAACTTGGTCTTTTATTGTTGTTTTATCATTCATCTCTCTTTACCTATGATAATTTTAAGAACTAACCTTAAATTAAATGCCACCCATGTGACTAGAACCACTATAGACCTCTTGTTTGCATTACATTTCACTCAAGGTAAGGTACTGTGGGTTATGTAATGGTTCTTTATTTCATGTATGAATAAAAAAATTGAGTGTTCCCAATTATACTTGTAATGCATCCTAAATTTTAATAGCATCAAAAAGTCAGTGATATTAAATGATATAAAAAAGAGCATCCAAGACTGACTGAAATACATAGTCCTTAAAAGATATCTGTAAAATTACTATTATAGTACTATTTTACTAATTCAAATACTCTGTTGATTTATAGTAATAGTAATGATTATAATAGGCAAAAAGGCAACAATTATTGACCTGCTGCTTGTTCTGGAAACTGTTCAGATTTTTGCATAGATTCCCATTTAAGAATCACTGTAGTTTCCTGGGAGGTAACTAATAACTTTAATCCTTATTTTATTGGTGATAAAATTTAGGGATAGGAGAGCTAATTAGTAAGTCACAGAAGTTAAAGTAGAATTTCAGTCAATGTTGAACTAGATTCAAGGACCATTCTCTTTATAGTCAAGTGGGATTCTCTGGGTTGAAAAAGTGGTTCAGTGATCAATCTCTTCCATAGGAGACTCCAGGCTCTGGGATCCATCCCCAGCACCACAAAAAGAGAATAAACAAAAATAAAACATCTGTAGGACCAGACACAGTAGCTCATGCTTATAATTCTAGTGATTTGGGAGACAGGTAGAAGCATTACAAGTTCAATGACAGCCTGGGCAATTTAGTGAGACCCTGCCTCAAAATTAAAGTAGTATTTAAAAGTTCTAAGGGTATGACTTTTGGGTCGAGTGCCCCTGAGTTCAAATCCTGGAAGTACCAAAAAAAGAAAGGCAAAAGAAAAAGGTCAATAGAATAGGCTACTAATTCATTAATTCAGTACATAATAACAACTGGTAAATATTGTACTTTCTTCAGAAGATAACATAGGAATTGCCTGTTATTTAATGTTTATAGTTTCATTAATAATTATAGATTTTTGAAAGCTTACTTTATGAGGTCCTAACTTACTTTCATAGGACTGCTCTACCTTATGCCTGTGCCTTTGGCAAAGCAGAAATCCTGGATTTTCTAATAAAGAATAATTTTAAGATCAACCTCAGTGATCTTGATAGCAACACACCATTGATGCAGATAGAGGTAGCCATGGGTTTCTGTAGGAAAAAATTTGATTGAAATTCTTAGCAGAAAAATTGATTAATTCAATTCAAATATAAAGCATATGAAATATTTTTCTTTGATTCTCAAAACTTAGAGTTTATTTCTTGGTATAAAACCAACAGGCACTACAGTACATGGAAGAGCAGTGTGCAAACATCCTACTAGAACATGGTGCCAATCCACATGCTCACAATCTCAGGAATGAAACAACTCTCCACCTGGCTGTTGCTTTGAAGTCACCATTTTTAGTGGAAGAACTGATTTCACCCAATGTGAATTTGTAAGCCAAAACCAAGGTATACACCAGACACCATTATTTCCAAAATACTTAAATTATGTTTATTTTGACTGTGACATTGGTTGACAAATGTGGATTTTTATGCAGGTTTGTTTCTTTTAAATTAGAATGCAAACAGGTGTTAAAATGTCTCTTCCTCTTTTTCATTTTTTTTTAAACTCATGAATATATTTAGTTTACCTCGAAAAGTTGTCCGTATTTAAAATTAAGGATACTCATTCAGAAGTCTGAAATATAAGCTTCTCTTAAGAACCAATGTGCCCCTCTAAGCTCCATTACTGTGTAGTGAGGGTGTGCACTGTACCTCCTGCATAGCATGGGTGACTGTTCGGTTTGCTGCTGTCAAAATGTAGCATTCACTCAGATGACCTACTTTTCCTCAATAAATAAGTATACATTTCCTGTTTTAGAGTATATTATACAGATTTCATGGTTCTCTTGATAGTTTCTATTAATTTACAAGAATCTGGCCTATAAAATAATTTATAAATCTCTTTGAAATGGATTAAGGTTTAGAATTTAGAAATTGGCATTTACTATATTTTAAATTATTATTATAGTTTTATAGTTTTACATGGGACTTAGTTTCATCCTGACAAACTGATGTGGATGGAAATTTATTTTAGTTCTGACGTCCTTGGCCTCCCTCTTTGCCTCTCATGTTCCCTCCCTTATCTCATTCTCCTTCCCCTTCCCTGCTGAATATCTTCTTGCTCATCCATGGATTTGCATTTGATTGGACACTCATGTTATCTTTCCATCCTCTCTTGCTTTATTTTACTCTAACTTCCATTTTTGAGAGAAAAGTTTTGACCTTTGAGTTTCTGAATTTGGATAATTTTACATGGCAGGATATTCTCTATTTCCACCTGTTTACCAGCAAATGAAATAATTTTATTCATTTTATATGTAGAACATATATATCAATTTATATATTGTATGTATATAATTAATATTATATAACAAATATGCAATACAACATATATTATATATACATATGCATATACACATACATATATGTGTGCATATACATCTACATTTGTGTATATATATAACATACCTGGATATATCTGGGTCAATTACATAAAATGTCTATGATAAATTTGTTATTGTAAATATTGTTGTGACAGTGTTGTCATAATATGGGAACTTTAGATCTTTCGGGAGAAAAGAAGTAGTGAAATAGTTGGAATATATTGTGGTCATATGCCTATTTTTGGTTGTGCTTAGCTATCATGACAGTAGAATGTGTTTTCACATATCATTCATTCATAGGCTATCTCTTCCTATATTTGTGGTTGTACATGATGTGGAGTTAGACTAGTTTTGCTTTCATATATGAACATAGGAAAATTAGTTCTGATTCACTCTATGGTCATTCCCACCCCTATTCTCCCTCCTTTCCTTCACTCCACACAGTCCAATCCAGTGAACCTCCTCTCCTCCATTGCTCTGCCTATCGTGAGTCAGCATCCAATATTGGACAGAACATTTAGCCTTAGGATTTTTGGAATTGACTTATTTCACTTAGCAAGATAGTCTTGGTTCTATTCATTTACAGGCAAATGCTATAATTTGTTTCTTCTTTTTGATTGAATAATAGTCCATTGTATGTATGTGCCACATTTTCTTTATCCATGCATCTGTATAAAGGCATCTAGGTTGGTTTCATAGCTTAGGTATTAAGAATTGAACTGCTGTAAAATTGATGTGGTCATATCACTGTAGTAGGCTAACTTTAAGTCTTCTGGGTATATGCTGAGAGTGAGATAATAGTATCAAATTGTGGATCCATTTCTAGTTTTCTGAGGAATTTCCATACTGCTAATGGGCTACACCAGTTTTCAGGCCCACCAGTAATGGGTGAGTGTAACTTTTCTCTCACATCCTTACCAACATCTATTGTTACTGTAGTCTTTATAATTGCCATTCTGACTGCAGTGAGAGGAAATCTCAGTGTAGTATTAATTTCATTTCTCTAATTGCTAGTGATATTGGATATTTTTTCATATATTTACTGATTGCATTTCTTCTGTGAAGTGTCTGTTCAGTTATGAGACCCATTTATAGATTGGGTTATTTGGGGTTGTTTGGTGTTTTTGAGTTCTATGTATATCCTGAAGATTAATGCTCTATCAGAGATGCAGCTGTCAAAGATTTCCTTCCATTCTGTGGGCTGTCTCCTCATGTTCTTGATTATTTCCCTTGTTATAATGAGGCTTTTTAGTTTGACACCATCCAATTTATTGATTCCTGATTTTATTTCCTGCACTTTAGGAGTCTTGTTGAGAAAATTGGTTCCTAATTTGATATGATGGAGAGTTTGTCCTACATTTTCCTCTAGTAGATGCAATATTTCTGGTCTAATGCCAGTTTGAGTTGAATTTTGTTCAGAGTGAGATATAGGAGTTAAATTTCAATCTACTACATATGAATTTTCTGTTTTCCAGCACCATTTGTTGAAAATGTTATCTTTTCTTCAATGTGTGTTTATTGGTGACTTTGTCTAGTATGAAATAACTGTATTTATGTGGGTTTATCTGTACATCTTCTCTTCTGTACCATTTGTCTTCCTATCTATTTTGGTGCCAATACCATGTCTTTTTTGTTACTATTCCTCAGGAGTGTAATTTAAGTTTTGGTATTGGAATGCCTCCGGTTTCACATTTCTCATGGAGGAATGATTTGGTTATTCCCAGTTTCTTCATTTTCCAAATAAAATTTTATGACTGATGTATCTATTTCTATGAAGAACCCAACTAGAACCTTAATAGGAATTGGATTAAATCTGTATAGCACTTTTTGGTAGTCTGGTCATTTTTAAAATACACATTCAAAAACATGCAAGATCTTTCAATCTTCCCAGGTCTTCTCCAACTTATTTCTTTAGAGTGCTGTAGTTTTCATTGTAGAGGTTATCCACCTAATTTTTGATTGATTCACAAATATTTTGTTTTATTTTTAAGGCTCTTCTTTTTAAGGCTTCTATTCAAGAGAGTTTTTCTAATTTCTCTTTGATTCATCACCAGTATATAGGAATGCAATTGATTTATGGGTTTTAATTTTATATCCTGCTACAATGTTGAATTCATTTATTAGTTCTAGAAAATTTCTAGTGTAATTACTTGTGTTTTAAATATAAGATCATATTGTCAGCAAATAGGGATAATTTGATTTTTTTTATTTGTATCCCTTTAATTTCTTTCTTTTCTCTAATTGCTTTGACTAAATTTTCCAGAACTATGTTAAATTGAAAAAGTGAAAGAGAACTTTCCACTCTTGTTCCAATTTTTAGAGGGAACACTTTCAATTATTCTTCATTTAGAATGATGTTGGCCATGGGTTTAGCATATACAGCCTTGACAATGTTGAGGTATATTCCTATGATCCCTAATTTTTCTACATGAATGAATACTCTATTTTGTCAAATGCCTTTTTGTCATTTATTGACATGATCATGAAATTTGTGCCTTGAAATCTGCTGATTTGGTGAATTTTATGTACTGATTTCCATATGCTGAAACAAACTTGCTTCCTGGTGTCCCGAACCGTGGGACATCAACGCAGGATGGCGAACCTAAGAGAGAAGGAATGAAGGGACATGAGACTCAGGGAGTGAGAGCAAGATAGGAATTCTGATCAAGCTGCAAATTTTTATTGTTCTCATAGGTATTTATGCTGAGGGAATGAGGGGTATGATGAGACACAGGCTGGTTGGCTGGGTTTTTCTTTTGGGCTCCTGATAAGGTGCAAGTTCATGCCGGTGGGAAGGTGAAATCCTGAAAGAGAAGCTGGGGTGGGCCATAGGCAGAACTATCAGCCAGGAGAGGGGAGGGGCATGCTCCAGGAATCCGTCAGCCATCAGCTGCAGGGTACCTGAGTCAACTGCAGGGTGTTTGCATAGGGGAGGCAACCGCAAAATATTCCCTGTCCTGCTGCTTATCGTAAAGGTCAGAATGTTCTCAGAATGAGAACTTCTTCTTGGTCCCTGACATTTCCCCCTTTCTTATATAAAATTATTGACCACATTCTGAGAGCCATATTTTAAGGGGGTGATAGGAGGCTATGTGGTGAGGTGGGGGCGTGGCCTGCCTGAACAGGTACAGAGCTGGAGTGACAATCCCTCAGGAACTGCGCCTGTCTTAGGTTGTCCGTGACAGAGCAACATCCTTACCCGTCATTGGATAATAAGGCTCTAGCCCTCATTTCCTGTCTTAGGCTGGTATGAGCTCTCACAAATCTTACCCATCATTGGCTGTCCAGTTCAGCTCACAAGGGTGATGGTCTTTTAAGATCACCATCACGATCCATCATCTCCAGTCGATGGTAATGAACCTGAATAGGTTTCACCAGTATAGCCTCAATATGAGCTCTATTGAATATCAAAGGACCTATAGACACGATAAGTAGCAAGCAAAGGAGGGGATCTTAGCAGGGTCCTCAAATCCTGCATGGCTGTGCATGTGTGAACAGGCAGCCATTATCCAGAGAAGCAATGGTGTGCAGTCACAGGGTTTGCCATTCAGGGGATTTTTCACATAGATTACTGGCTGCATCTGTAAGGGAGGAAGATTCATCCTCAGGGGGAAGGTTTCTGTCCCTGGTTTGGGGTAAATCATTGACCTGTTTGACCAGGCATTCTGGTAACCATCTTGGGGCTGCTTGTTCTTGATCTAAAATGCAAGCTGAGCCTCGTCCCCAAATGAGGACGGGATCTGGGCCTTTCCATTTATTTGGTAAAGGATCACACCACATAACAGATGGGCGAGCAGAATTAGAAGAGGGAAGCCAATGTCTGTCTGCGGCTGAATGTCCTTCATTGTCTAGGGTAAGAAAGTTAAGAGCAAATAATGCATGATTAAGGCAATCCCTGGGAGTGGTAAATGCAAGGGAAGAGGCCTTAAGGTGGGTAAGCCAGGTTTTTAAGGTGAGGTGTTCACGTTCCACAATGCCTTGACCTTGAGGGTTATATGGAATTTCAGTAGTATGAGAGATTTGAACAGTGGCACAAAACTGTTTGAACTTGGTACTGGTATATGCAGGGTCATTATCTGTCTTAATATGTGCTGGCTTTCCCATTATGGAAAAGGCTGAGACAAGATGAGAAAGGACATCCTTGGTAGCTTCTCCGGAATGCGGTGATGCAAAAATAAAGCCACTAAAGGTATCTATGGAAACATGTATGTACTTTGTTTTTCCAAATTTGGGAAAGTGAGTCACATCCATCTGCCAAATCTGATTGGGCAGTAATCCTCGAGGGTTAACACCCAGAAGTTGAAAAGGAAGGGAGACAATGCAAGCAGGACATGCTTTTACAATTTCCCTTTCTTGTTGCCTGGTAATTTTACAAAGTAACCGAAGGCTCTGAGGATTTAAGTGGTGAAGGTTATTTAAATCTGTGGCCTCTTGGATGGATCCAACAAGAACTGGGAAAAGGGAGTGAGTGGCTGCATCAGCCTGAGCATTACCCCGTGATAGGGGACCAGGAAGGTCAGAATGTGCTCTAATGTGTCCTAAGAAAAATGGATGTTTTCTAGCCTGAATTAGTTGTTGAAGCTGGTTAAACAAAAAGGCTGTGTTGGAGGAAGCCTTAATGGTGGGTGAAATCTCCAATAGGGGCACAGAATGGGCAATGTAAGCACTGTCTGTATAAATATTAACAGGTTTATCAAAAAATGTCATAAAGACTTGTGTTATAGCAAACAATTCTACAAGTTGTGCAGTGTCAAAGGTGGTGGGCTGATTATCAACAACAAAGGCTGCACAGCCATTGCTGGAGCCATCTGTTAAAACAGTAAGGGCTTGTGGAATAGGAGCCTTCCAAGTAACCTGAGGAAAAATAAATGGATGTAATAGAACAAAATGCAAAAGGGGGTCATTGGGAAGGCGGTTATCAATTGTTCCCAAAAAGCCTGATAGGGCAATATCCCATTCATCCCTTATCTGTAGTAAAAATTGGGTCTGATCCTTAGTGTATGGAATCAAAATGCTATCAGGGTCTTTGCCAAAATGTTGTTAAGAAAGCAGGCGACCTTTAATAATGATAGAAGCTACCTGAGCAGGATAAACAGCAATAACTTTAGAGGATGTTGCGGACAAATGAACCCAAAGCAACAGGCAACCTTTATTTTTAAAATGTGGATCCCTCTGCCAGAATAGTCCTGTAGGTGTATGAGGGGTGTGTAATATAACCAAAACCAAAGGAAGGTTATAAGATATTTGTGAAACAAATTGTTGAGCAATGGCTTCTGTGACTTGAATTAATGCTTGCTGTGCCTCAGGAGTAAGCTCTTGACGAGAAGAGGGATCAGAATCTTCCCTTAAAATATCATTAAGAGTCAAAAGCACATAGGTAGGTAGTTTTAAATATGGTCTTAGCCATTGGATATCCCCTAGTAATTTTTGGAAATTGTTAAGAGTGTGGAGATGGTCCACACGCAATTGTATATTAGGGATTTGAATTTGATTAGTTTGAAGTTTGAGACCCAAGTAGGTGTAGGGGTCCTGTGTCTGAACCTTATCAGGGGCTATCTGAAGTACCAAGGCAGTGAGGGCCTTATAGAAATCCAAATAACAATTGTTAAGATCATAGGTATTAGGTGCAGTGATTAACAAATCATCCATATAATGTAATATATAAATTTGTGGCCACCACTCTCTCACAGGGCCTACTGCTTGAGCAACATATTTTTGGCAAAGACTAGGGCTGTTAGCCATACCCTGGGGAAGGACCTTCCATTGAAATCTTTGCATAGGGCCCTGAAAATTGATGCAGGGGAGGCTGAAAGCAAAATAGGGTCTGTCCTCAGGATGTAAAGGAATAGTAAAAAAGCAATCTTTTAAGTTGATGACCATTTTATAATAGTCCCTAGGAATAGCTACTGGTGTAGGGATACCTGGCTGTAGTGCCCCCATTGGATGCATAACCTTATTGATAGCAAACAAATCCTGTAAAAGGCACCATTTGCCTGATATCTTCTTAATAACAAAAATAGGAGTGTTCCAGGGTGAGGTTGAGGGTTCCCCATGGCCGGCTGTCAACTGTTCCTATACTAACATTGATGCAGCCTCTAAATTTTCTTGGGAAGGGGCCACTGATCCACCCACACAGGAGTTTGAGTTTCCCAAATAATTTTGTCTGCATGGGGTACAGGAGGGTCAGGGACTGACACTAAACATCCAAATACCCAAGTCCAAATTTGTCTGTTTTTTGTATGGGCTGTACAGGCTCAACCTGTCCTTGCCCTAGCCTCCCAAGGCCTATACCAGGGATAAAGCCCATATGAAGCATTTGATGAGTGACTAAAGAGTCGGGACTAGCAAGAATAACTTTCATTTGGCTTAGAATGTCTCATCCCCAAAGGTTGACAGGGAGATCAGGAACAACAAAGGGGGTAACAGTTCCTTTATTTCCTGTGTTATCTTTTGTGTCAGGCCAATTGAGCACCCTGGAGCTAACTAAGGGGTTTTTTGATTGCCCTATTCCTTTAACGTCAGTTAGTGATGAGGTAAGGGGCCATTCTGATGGCCAATATTTTTGAGAAATAACTGTGGTGTCCGCACCAGTATCTAGGATCCCTTGGAATTTCTTTCCTTCAATAAATAAGGTAAGAATGGGTCTTTTGTGGGAGATAGGTTGGACCCAATACACATCAGAGGAACCTAAAGAGGCCGTGTTTCATGGTGAATTTTGGGCGGCAGGAGTGTTTCCTGAATTGAGGGGAAGGAGTATTAATTGTGCAATTCTTGTTCCTGCAGGAATGGCCGCTATTCCCTTAATAGCTGTAGCCAGTTTTTTAATTTCTCCAGTGTAATTGTTATCAATGTTGCCAGGGAAGACCTGAACACCTTGTAAGGTGGTAGAAGCTCTCCCAAGAATAAGAGCACACATATGAAGTGGAGGGAGGCCTACAACCCCAGTGGGTATTATTTGGGGTCCTTGCATAGAGTCCAATATTGTATCGGTGGAGACACAGAGGTCCAATTCTGCGCTGCCTGTGGTAGCTTGTTGGAGGGAGGTGATTGTGGAGAAGGACAGGGGGCCTGTATTGGGTTGGGAGTCTGAAAGGGAACAAACCTTATTGCCCCTGGTTTTGTTCTGGGGGCAGTCAGGGCCAGGGGCTGGCCCCGAGAGGAGTTTCCCGAGAAGTTAGAGGGAATAGGCTGTCCAAGGGCATTGGTCTTGGATCTACACTTGTTGGCTCAGTGGCGACCTTACCTGTTAAGGTGCAAGTTTACGCCGGCGGGAAGGTGAAATCCTGGAAGAGAAGTGGGGGTGGGCCATAGGCAGAACTATCAGCCAGGAGTGGGGAGGGGTGCGCTCCAGGAATCCATCAGCTGTCAGCTGCAGGGTGCCTGAGTCAACTGCAGGGTGTTTGTGTAGGAGAGGCAACCACAAAATGTTCCCTGTCCTGCTGCTTATCATAAAGGTCAGAATGTTCTCAGAATGAGAACTTCTCCTTGGTCCCTGACACCTGGGAAGAACCTTACTTGAGCACCATGCACTACCTTTTAAATGTTTCATCATATGCAACTTGCCAGTATTATATTGAGAATATTTTCGTCTATATTCATCAGAAATATTTATCTGAAAATTTCTTTCCCTGATATGCTCTTTTTTTTTTTTTTTTTTTTTTTTTCAGGATGTTACTAGCTTTATACAGTTGCTTTGGAAATATTACCCCCTTCCTTTCTTCATGGAATAAATTGAGAAGTATTGCTATTTTCTTCAAAGGTCTGGTAGAACTGAGTTAAAAATCCATCTGGTCCTGGGCTTTTCTTTCTTGGTAGACTTTTGATGGCATCTTCAATTTCATTGCTTGAATTTTATCTGTTTAAATTTCTTAAGTCTTTCTGATTGAATTTGGGTATGTCTGTAGAAATTTTTGATGTTTTCAACATTTTATATTTTATTAAAGAATAAATTTTCAGAATAGTTTCTGAATATCATCTGTATATCAGTATTGTCTATGGTGATATTTCATTTTTTGTGTGTGTGAATTTTAAGAATTTGAATTTTCTCTTTTTCTTGATTGGTTTGTCTAAGGTTTATCAATTTCATTTACTTTTTGAAAGAACCAACTTTCTGTTATGTTGCTAGTTAATTTTTTTATTTCAATTTTATTTCAGCTCTGATTTTAATTATTCCCTGTCTTCTTTCTTTGCTGGTGCCTTGTGATGAAATGTTAGGTTACTTATTAGGGACTTTCTATTCTTTAAATGAATGAGCTAAATGCAATGGACTCTCCTCTTAGCACTGCCTTCATATTGTCCCAGAGATTTTGATATGTTGTATTCTATTCTCATTTACCTGTGTTAGTTTTTTAAATTTGATCCTTGATTTCTTCTGCTACTTCAGTCATTCAATAGAGTATTGTTTAGTTTGTAGGTGTTAGAGAAGATTCTGTTTTGTATTTTAATTTTGATTTCTTTTTTTGTGGGGGGTGCTGGGAATCAAACCCAGGGCCTTGTGCTTAGAAGTCAAGCACTCTACCAACTGAACTATCTCCCCTTAATTTTGATTTCTAATTTGATTTTATTAGGATCTCATAGAATAAAAAGTTTTACCTCAATTTTGCATATTTGTTAAGAGTTGCTTTGCAGCATAGCATATAGTGCATTTTAGAGAAGGATCCATGTGCTACTGTGAAATAGGTACCTTCAGTGTTTGATGAATAAACTATTCTATATATGCCTGTTAAGTTTATATTATTTATTGCATTTTTTAGTTCTCTACTTTCTTTCTTATGTTTTCCTTTGGAGAATCACTCCAGTGGTGAGAAAGGTGTCTTAAAGTTACCCAGTATTATTGTGTTGTGGTGTATTTGATTCTAGAAATTGAGAAAGCTTTGTTTGATGTATGTAGAGCCACCATTGTTTGGGGCATAAATATTTATGATTGTTATGACTTGTTGATATGTAATTCCCTGAAGCAGTATGAAATGTCCTCCTTCATACCTTCTGATTAACTTTAGATTGATGTTCACTTTATCTGATATGAAGATAAAATCTCCTGCTTCTTTATGAGATCCACATGAGTTATATTTCTTTCCATTCTTTTACCTTCAGTCTGTGTATGTCTTTGCTGATAAGGTAAATGTCCTGGAGAACGTGTATTGTTTGGTTGTCTTTTGTAATCCACTCTACCAATATTTCTATTTTTATTGATGTGTTTAGGTCATTAACATTAATGTTGTTATTGAGATGATTTTTATTCACTGTCATTTTGATTTATTTCTGAATTTTAATTTGAATTAGTTTCTCCTTTGATGATTATTCTAGTGTAGTTCCTTCCTTTGCTGGTCTTCACTTATATTTTATTATTTCTTCATGAAATATTTTCTTGAATATGTTTTGTAGAGTAGACTTTCTCTTTGGAATTCTTTTAACTTGTATTTTTCATGGAAGGTTTCTATTTCATCATCAGTTATGAAGCTTAATTTTGCTGGGTATAGATTTTTTTGGCTAGAATCCATATTCTTTCAGAGCTTGATATATAATGCTCAAAGATTCCTAGATCTGAGAGTCTGGGCTGAGAAATCAGCTGAGATACTGATTGTTTTTTCTCTAAATGTAACTTTTTGATTTTCTATGGCAATCTTTAAAATTTTATCCTTAATCTGTATGTTGGGCATTTTCATAATAATATAACTCTGTGTGGGTGTGTTCTAATTTTTTTATATGTATTTGGAATTTTATAAGCCTCTTGCATCTGATTTTCCTTTTTATTCTTTAGGTTTGGGAAATTTTCTGATATTTCTTTTTAATTTTTTAAAAAATTTGTTGTAATTAGTTGTACATAAGAGTAGAATGCTTTTACACATATTGATAGATCATACATAAATGGAGTGTTATCTCTCATTTTTCTTATTATACATATTGTAGGATCACATCAGTCAATTCATTTATGTACATGAGGTAATAAAGTCTGTTTTACTCTATCACTCTGATATTATTTCATTGAAAATACTGTGTATTCATTTGGTTTCTCTCTTTTAGCCTTCATCTAACTCAATAAATATTCAATTTGATCTTTCCAGGTTATCTCATATTTTTGGAGATGTCTATTTATGGACTCCTAGCATCTTTTCTCCATGGTCAACCTTAATTTCAAGATTATATATTTTGCCTTCATTATCTAAAATTCTGGCTTTTAAGTGGTCTAATCTGTTGGTCATGCTTTGAGTTGAATACTTAATTTGGCTCATTGATACCTTCTTTTCAAGTATTTCTGCTTGATTTTTGTTTAGAATCTATCTGTTTATTGAAATGATCTTTCATTTTCTGCATTTTTCCCTGATATCACTCCTTCAACATCATTTTCCTCCCAGATTTATTTATAAACATTCTAAACTCCTTTGTCATTTCTTCCTTTATGGTGGTGATGGATTCTGTTATTAAAGTGTCTTGATTTGTTTGGGGTGATTTTTTCCCTCACTTTATCATGTTGTTTTCATGTCTACTCATGTAAAAGTATGGATGTAAAATAGTAGTTTTTCTACTCTGTAGGCTATAGTGTCCCTGAAGGTTTCCAGTACTTATAATTTAAGAGTAATAACAGCCAATGAAAACTATATAGAGCATCAAACCCAGTAATTCCTGCTGTGATATCTACAATGTTGTCACAATAAATAGAAAATATACAATGAGTTCTTGTGTACAATAAAAACACCAAATTTACAAAATGACTTATAATTTTGAATGTTGGGCAGGGAGAGAACAGAAGTAATGTAGGATGTGATGATTTTGAGGGAGAGGGAGAGAAGATAGAAGCAAAAAGTTAAAGGAAGACTGAAAGAACCATAGAGATTGGCTATTAGCAAAAGAAAAGAGAGAAAGAGGTTCAAGAGTAACAGATGAGAGAAAACATATATAAAGTAAAGGTTTTAAAAATTAAAAATAAATACAAAAATGAAAGAATAAAAATCAAGACTGAAATATATTAATCAAACTTCCTAGTCTCCAAAAAACTGATCTATGGAAAATAAGTAGTTTCAAATGAGCTGGAAATGAGAAAATAAAAATCCAAATATAAATATGTAGAAATATCTATGAACCATTAAGGTCTCCATTAGGAAGAGAAAAGATATAAGAGGAAAGAAGAGCTTGATGAAAAGTTAAAGAATTGCTTTCATTGGAGTTCAAAATATTCTCAGTTTCCCTACTTAGTAGTTAAGTGGGGTTTTCTGGATTGTGATGCTTGCTGTACCCTCAAGGTGGAGTTTCAATTGTGAGAGAGAATCCTGTTAGTGGAAATGCTGGGTGCAGGGTTTGGGCACAGGTAGGGTCTAGGCTCTTTCACTGAATGCCAGTTGGCCTGGAGATTCTCAATAACTGCAACCCCAGTGCTCAGAAGTTGACAGTCCCTTCTGGAAGTTGGCCACCCAGGATCTCCCCTGTGGCCCACTTGTTTGGTGTAGGAGCCAATTCTTAGTTCACTATGTCACCTGCTGACTGCATATTTCATGGTGTTAAGCTCAGTGTCCAAACTCAGTCTCTCCCACACTCACCTTTTTAATTCCTGGCCCGATGTCTGTCTCCCAGTCAACCTTGCAATATTAGAGGAGAGGGGGAGTGCCAGGTGAAATTCCATGACCAGTTGTTCTCTGTGTAAACCTCATATTTTTAATTTTCTCTTTGCAACTTGGGTACACTCTTTGTTATGCATTTTGCTTTTGCCTGGCCTGTATTTTGAACCAGACTCAGGTTTGTTAGAATGTGGTACCCATAGTTATCAGTCCCCAATGTGTGGCCTCAAAATTGTTCCTTCCTTAATCCTCCATATGCCACACAAAGAAATGTGGTTGGTTTTCCATACAAGACTGCTGTGAAGTGAAACTTTACATTTAGTGAGATAGTGGCTTTGATCTGCAAACACTGTATACAGGCATGTCTCACTCCTCCTAAAAGTGTGGGTTTCCATGATTCCCTTATCCCTCCACTGGGCCCTGAGAGGGGCCACTCTGGTGTCTCCAGCTGCAGCAGCAGCTATGGCACTGGAGGTTTCTTCCTCAATTTATCTGCTTTGATAGTCCAGTATTAAGTTCCAGTAAATTCCCACCCTTTTTTTGTTCTCCAACCTCACTGAGAAGCTGCCTGTCTTCTTTCTTGGTTTCACACCATGGAGTAGTCAGGAAAGTGACCTGCTCTATCCCACCACCTTGAAACCTCCCAGGCATCCCTAGCCTTTTGAAGGCTCTCCACACTGCTCTCCCAAGTGATATGTCTGCAGTTCACCCAGAATGCACAGGTGCTCCTTTCTCCCCACAACCTCACTGGGTTTTACTGATTTCTGTGTTCTTGATCATTACCATTCTGAGCACAGTGAGATTGAATAATATGTAGAATTTCCTTGATTGCTACAGATGTTGAACATTTTTCCTATTTTTGTTGTCCAATTGTGTGTCTTCTTTTGAGTAGTTTCTGCACAGTTGCTTGCTCTTCTATTGATTGGTTATTGTTTTGTTGGGTTTTAGTTCTTGTTTATTCTGGATATAAGTTCCCCATTGAAGGAATTAATAGGGAATTAATGTAATTAAAAGGAATGAAAGAAATTGCCTAGATTTTCTCTCATTCTGTAGGCTTTAATCATTTCCTTTGCAATGCATAAACTTTTCAGTTTGGTGTCATTCCAAATATTAATCCTTGGTTTTATTTTTTGCACTTCATAGGACTTCATAAGGAAGCTGATGCCAGCACTTTTATGTCAGAGTGTTGACACTGTGTTTTCATCTAGCAGCTGAAAGTATCAGGTCTAATTTTTAATCTTTGATCCATTTCAACTTGAGGAATGTGCAGAGTGAAAGGCCAGGGCCTAATTTTGTTTTTCTATAAACACCTCTGCATTTGTCCCAGCACCATTTATTACAAAGTGTGTCATTTCCCTAAGATACATTTTTGGCAACATTGTCAAATATCATATGACTAGAGGTTTGTGAATATTTTTGCTGCTATAGTTCTGTTGTATAATTTTAGATTAGATAATTTTATGTCTCCTGCTTCAATTATCTTGCTTAGTATTGTGTAGCTATTCTGGATTTCTTATTCTTCCATGTAAATATAAGAGTTGATTTTTCCTCTGTCCAGAAGGTAATTTGTATTTTAATTTGGATTGTATTGGATCTGTATATTGCTTTTAGTGGTTTGGCCTTTCTGACGATATTGTTTCAGCCTGTTCAAGAACATGTGATGTCTTTCCATCTTTTCAGTTCTTAAATGTTCTTTTTCTTCAGTGTTCTATTATTTATGTTGCCTCCTTGGATAAATTAATTCCCAAGTATTTAATTTTTTGAGATTATTGTGAGTGAGATGTTTTTCTTGATTCCTTCCTTAGCTGAATCACTGTTGGGGTATAGGAAATCTACTGATTTATGGGTGTTAATTTTGTATCCTACTACTTTGCTAAATTCCTTTATAAGCTCTAAAATCTTCTGGTGAAGTCTTTTTTATCTTCTAGATATAGGATCATGCTTTCAGCAACAGAGAGTTTGACTTCTTCTATTTGCATTCTTTTTCTTTTCTTGCCTGGTCATTCTGATAAGTGTTTTGAGGCCTGTATTAAATATGAATGGTGAGTGTGCATCCTTTTAGGTTTTCATTTAGTTTATTGGCTTTGGGTTTGTCATAAATGGCCTTTAAAATGTTGAGGTAAGTAACTTTGATTCCTAGCTTCTCCAGGGTTTATAAAATGAATGGGTGGTAGTTTTTATCCAAGGTTTTTCTGCATTTATTGAGATGATTGCATGACTTTTTCCCATAATTCTGTTTAAGGAATGAATCACATTTATTTATTTGTGCATGTTGAACTAACTTTGTATACATGGAATGAAACCCACTTGTTCTTGGTGCATCATCCTTTTGAATATGGTTCGCTTATATTTTAAGGATGTTTGCATCTGTATTTATCAGGGTTATTGCTCTGTAGTTTTTTTTCCTTGATATTTCTTTGTGTGTTTTGGTATCACCGTTACACCAGCTTCATAAAATATATTTGGGAAAGTTTCCTCCCTTTCAATTTCATGGAATAATTTGAGAAAGAATGCTGTTATTTCTTCTGTAAAGATTTGGTAGAACTCAACGGAGAATCCATTAGGTTGTGGGCTTTCATATCTTGGAAGATTTTAAGTAGTTATTGAAATGTATTACTTGGTATTGATCTGTTTAGATTTTACACATTTTTTCTATTTCAATTTGGTCAGGGTCATATGTGTGTAGAAATTTGCCAGTGTTTTCTATATATTGCTGTTTAATCAAGAATAAATTTTCAACATAGATTCAGATAAACCTTTGGATTTCAGAAGGATCTAGGGTGCAATCTCCTTGCTATCACTGATATTGTTAATTTTTTTCTCTCCTTCTTTTAGTTAGTTTGTCTAAGGAGTTTTCAACTTTATTTGTATTTTTCACTGAACCAACTCTTCATTACATTGATCGTGTGTATTGTTCAATTATTCTCAATTTCATTGATTTTTCTTTGATCTTAAATTTTTCCTGTCTTCTATTGGTTTTGGGATTTAATCTTCTTTTTCCAAGGCTTTGAGGTGGAATATAGGCTTATTTATTAGGAATTGGTCAAATTTTTAAATGTAGGCAAACAGTGCCATAAGTTTTCCTCTTAGAACTGCTTTTATACAATGCCAGATACATTCTTTGCTCTCATTAATTTCTAAGAATTTCATAATTTCTATTCTCATTTCTTTTTTGATCAGTTATTCAGTTAGGAGAACATTATTCAACCTCCCTGTATTTCTGTGGTTTACATTTTTTTCTTTATCATAGAATACATGTGATTACATCAGATTTTGATTTGCTAATATTTGATTTTTAGCATGAATATGATCTATTTTGGAAAATTTTCCAGTGTTGCTGAGAAGAAGGTAAATTCAGCAATTTGAGATTGGAATATTAGGTTGGTTATCAGTTAGGTCCACTTTATTAAAGTGTTGATTAGGCTTAAAGTATGTATGATATTTTGATGACC
The DNA here is from genome assembly GCF_902686445.1 of Sciurus carolinensis. Lineage (NCBI taxonomy): Eukaryota > Metazoa > Chordata > Mammalia > Rodentia > Sciuridae > Sciurus > Sciurus carolinensis. The sequence goes on along the minus strand of NW_025920125.1, from coordinate 609,400 downwards.
TGTCTATGGTGACATGGGTGTGTTGAAATCAAGCAGTGTTTGGGGGTTGGGATTTAACTCATTTAACATAATATGTAGTATTATGTTATTATGTAGTATTTCTTTTCTGTAATTGTGTGTATTCACATTTGTGGCATAAATGTTTACTATTATTGTAACTTCTTGTTGTATTATTCATGTTACTGGGATAAAGTGGCCTTCTTTGTCTCTTCTGATTAATTTCTGCTTGAAATTTATTTTATCAGAATTGAGAGATAGCTACTCCTGCCTGTTTTCTTTGACTATATGCCTGGAAAAAATATATATTTTGTCATTCTTTAACCTTCAGTCTGGGATTGTTTTTGCCTATAAGCTGAGTCTCTTATTAGCATCATACAGTTTTATTCTGGTTTTTGATACATTCTACCAATCTGTGGCTTGTAATTGAGCAATTAAAACCATTAACATTTATTGTTAGTATATACATGTGCTTGTTGTTTCCTGTCATAATTTTTGTTATATTTTACCCTGGTTTGATTCTGATTTAATGGATTATTCTTCTGTTTAACTTCCTCTGTTCATGCTCATTGGGAATTGATTTTAGTTCCTCTGTGTGTAGCATATCTTAGAGTATCCTTTGTGATGCTGACTTGGTCTTCATGCATCCTTTTTGTTTATTCTCTTTTTTACTGTAAACATATTTCACTGTATTTAATCTACAGAAATTTTTGTCAATGGATGCTCTTATTTCCCCCTCAAATGTTAAACTGTGTTTTGCTGTATATAGTAACATTGGCTGACAGTTGTTTACTTTTAGGACTTGAAATATCTCATGCCAGGGCTTCTTGATATTTGGGATCTTAACTGATAAATCAGAAGTGAGCCTTATTTATTTGACCTGATGTTTCACTCTTCTGGCTTTTAATTTTATTTCCTTTGCTCTGTTAGGCATTTTGATTATGAAATTTCTCAGCAAGCTTCTCTTTTTACTCTAAGCCCCCTCTTTTGGGTCTGGTAAGTCTTTTTGTGGATGTCTATCTCATTTCTTCTGTGGAAAAAGCTTTCTGCAACTACCTCTTTGAAAATGTTTTTTAGGTCATTTTGGTATCTTTAGGCCAGTTCGTATCTTCATATTCTATTTTATTTCAGTGATTCCCAGGTTTGGTCTTTTAAATTGGTCCCTGAGTTCTTGCATGCTATGGTCATGGTCTATAATTTTCCCTGTAGTACCTTCTGTGTCCTCAGAACATGCAGTCTATCTTCAAAGCCTGAAGTCCTGTCAAGGACTGAGTTTCTATTTTCTTTGCAATCTAATCTGTTAGTGATGCTTTCAAGTGAATATTTAACTTGATTGATCATGCCTTTCTTTTCTTTGTGTGTGTGTTTATGTGTGTGTGTGTGTTTAAGTTTATTTTTATTGTAAACAAATGGGATACATGCTGTTTCTCTTTGTACATGAAGTAACAGCATACCACTTGTGTAATCATACAATCACATAGGGTAATGAGATTTCATTCATTCTGTTATATTTTTCTTCCCCCCAAACCTCCCACCCCTCTTTTCCTCTATACAGTCACTCCTTCCTCCATTCTTGCCCCCCTCTCACCCCCATTATGTGTCATCATCCACTTATCAGTGAGACCATTCTTCTTTTGGATTTTTGAGATTGGCTTATCTCACTTATCATGATTTTCTCCAATTTCATCCATTTGCCTACACATGCCATAATTTTATTATTTTTTATACTGAGTAATATTCCATTATATATATATATATATATATATATATATATATATCACATTTTCTTTATCCATTCATCAATTGAAGGACATCTAGGTTGGTTCCACAGTCTGGCTATTGTGAATTGAGCAGCTATGAACATTGATGTGGTTGTATCTCTGTAGTATGCTGGTTCTAAGTCCTTTGGGTATAGGCCGAGGAGTGGGATAGCTGGGTCAAAAGGTGGGTCCATTCCAAGTTTTCTAAGGAATCTCCATACTGCTTTCCAGAGTGGCTGCACTAATTTGCAGCCCCACCAGCAATGTATGAGTGTACCTTTTTCCCCACATCCTCTCCAACACCTATTGTTGCTTGTATTCTTGATAATCACCATTCTATTTTGGATGAGATGGAATCTTAGGATAGTTTTGATTTGTATTTCTCTTATTACTAAAAATGGTGAACATTTTTCATATGTTTGTTGATTGCTTGAAGATTTTCTTTTGTGAAGTGTCTGTTCATATCCTTAGCCCATTTGTTGATTGGGTTATTTGTATTCTTTGTGTAGAGTTTTTTGAGTTCTTTATATATTCTGGAAATTAGTGCTCTATCTGAAGTATGAGTGGGAAAGATTTTCTCCCACTCTATAGGCTCTCTCTTCACATTGCTGATAGTTTCTTTTGATGAGAGAAAAACATTGAATTTGAATCTATCCCAGTTATTTACTCTTGCTTTTATTTCTTGTGCTATGGGAGTCAAGTTAAGGAAGTCTGATCCTAAGACAACAAGTTGAAGATTTGGAACTACATTTTCTTCTATAAGATGCAGGGTCTCTGGACTTATTTCAAGGTCCTTGATCCATTGTGAGTTGAGTTTTCTGCAGGGTGAGAGATAGGGGTTTAATTTCATTCCATTGCATATGGATTTCCAGTTTTCCCAGCACCATTTGTTGAAGAGGCTATCTTTTCTCCATTGCATACTTTGGCCCCTTTGTCTACTATGAGAAAATGTATTTATTTGGGTTCGTGTCCGTGTCCTCTATTCTGTACCATTGATCTACCTGTCTATTTTCATGCCAATACCATGCCATTTTTGTTGCTCTTCCTTTGTAGAAAAGTTGAAGTTCTGATATTGCGACATCCCCTGTTTCATCTTTCCTGCTAAGGATTGTTTTAGCTATTCTGGGTTTCTTATTCTTCCAGATGAATTTTATAATTTCTTGTTCTATTTCTGTAAGGTACATCATTTGGATTTATATTGGAAATGCATTGAATCTGTATAGCACTTTTGGTAGTATGGCAATTTTGACAATATTAATTCTGCCTATCCAAGAATATGGGAGATCTTTCCATCTTCTAAGGTCTTCCTCAATTTCTCTCTTCAATGTTTTGTAGTTTTCATTGTAGAGATCTTTTACCTCTTTCGTTAGATTGATTCCGAAGTATTTTAATTTTTTTGAGGCTATTTCAAATGGAGTTGTTTTCCTAATTTCCCTTTCAGCTGTTTTGTCACTTGCATATATAAATGCTTTAGATTGATGCGTGTTGATTTTATAGCCTGTTATTTTGCTGAATTAATTGATGAGGTCTAGAAGTTTTCTGGAGGAGATTTGTGGATCCTCTAAATATAGAATCATGTCATCAGCAAATAGTGACAGCTTAAGTTCCTCTTTTCCTATTCATGTCCCTTTAATTTCTTTAGTCTGCCTAATTGCTCTGGCTAGAGTTTCAAGGACAATGTTGAATAGAACTGGTGAAAGAGGACATCCCTGTCTTGTTCCCATTTTTAAAGGGAATGGTTTCAGTTTTTCTCCACTAAGAATGAAGATGGCCATGGGCTTAGCCTAAATAGCCTTTACAATGTTCAGGTGTGTTCCTACTATCTCTATTTTTTCTAGTGTTTTGAGCATGAAGCGGGTGTTGTATTTTGTCAAACGCTTTTTCTGCGTCAATTGAAATAACCTTATGATTCTTATCCTTAAGTCTATTGACATGATGGTTTACATTTATTAATTTATGGATGTTAAACCATCCTTGCATTCCAGGGATGAACCCCACTTGATCATGGTGCACAATTTTCTTAATTTGTTTTTGGATACAATTTGCCAATATTTTGTTAAGGATCTTTGCATCTATATTCATCAAGGATATTGGTCTAAAATTTTCTTTCCTTGATGTGTCTTTTCCTGGTTTGGGTATGAGAGTGATATTAGCTTCATAGAATGAGTTTGGTAGGGTACCCTCCTTTTGTATTTCCTGGAATACTTTGAGAAGTATTGGAATGAGTTCTTTGAAGGTCTTGTAGAACTCGGCTGAGAATCTGTCTGGTCCTGGGCTGTTCTTGGATGGTAGGTTTTTAATTGCTTCTTCTATTTCATTGCTTGATATTGATCTGTTTAAATTGTGCATGTCCTTCTGGTTCAGTTTGGGAGGAGCATATGTCTCTAGAAATTTGTCAATGTCTCAGTAGTTTCTATTTTGTTGGAATACAGATTTTCAAAGTAGCTTCTCATTATGTTCTGTATCTCAGTGATGTCTGTCGTGATATTTTCTGTTTCACCATAAATTTTACTAATTTGAGTTTTCTCTCTCCTCCTTTTTAGTGTTGCTAAGGTTTGTCTATTTTGTTTACTTTCTGAAAGAACCAACTTTTTGTTTTGTCAATTTTTTGAATTGTTTCTTTTGTTTCAATTTCATTGATTTCAGCTCTGATTTAATTATTTCCTCTCTTCTAATACTTTTGCTGTTATTTTGTTCTTTTTTTCTAGGGCTTTGAGCTGTAATGATAGGTCATTTAGTTGTTGACTTTTCATTCTTTTCTGGAATGCACTTCATGCAATGAATTCTCCTCTTAGTACCGCTTTCATAGTGTGTCAGAGATTTTAATATGTTGTATCATCATTCTCATTGATCTCTAAGAATTTTTTTATCTCCTCCCTGATGTTTTCTGGTATCCATGTTTCATTCAATAGCATATTATTTAGTCTCCATTTGTTGGAGTAATTTCTGTTTTTTATTTTGTCATTGATTTCTACTCTCAGTTCTTTATGATCTGATAGAACACCAGGCAGTAACTCTATTTTTTTGCATTTCCTAAGGGCTGCTTTGTGGCATAACATATGGTCTATTTTCAAGAAGGTCCCATGGGCTGCTGAGAAGAAAGTAAAACTTCTTGTTGATGGATGGAATATTCTATATATGTCTATTAAGTCTAGGTTATTGATTGCGTTATTGAGTTCTATGGTTTCTTTGGTTGGTTTTTGTTTGGAAGATCTATCTAGTGGTGACAGTGGTGTGATAAAATCACCCTGAGTTATTGTGTTGTGGCTATGTGATTTCTGAAATTGAGAAGGATTTGTTTGACGTACAGGGATGCACAATTGTTTGGGGCATAAATATTTACTATCATCATGTCTTCCTGATTTATGTTTCCCTTAAGCAGTATGAAATGTCCTTCTTTATCCCTTTTGACTAACTTTGGCTTGAAGTCCATTTTATCTGATATAAGGATGGAAACCCCTGCTTTTTTACTGAGTCCATGTGTGTGGTAGGTTTTTTTTCATCCTTTCACCTTCAGTCTGTGGATGTCTTTTTCTATGAGTTGAGTGTCTTGCAGGCAGCATATTGTTGGGTCTTTCTTTTTCATCCATTCTGCCAGTCTATGTCTTTTGATTGATGAGTTTATGCCATTAATATTTGGGATTATTATTGAGATATAATTTGTTTTCTCAGTCATTTGGCTTATTTTTGGTTTTTAAGTTGGCTTGGTTTCTCCTTTGAGTGGTTTTACTCTAAGGTAGTTTCTCCCTTTGGTGATCTACATTGTTGTTTTTCATTTCCTCCTCATGGAATATTTTGTTGAGAACATTCTGTAGCTCAGGCTTCCTATTAGTAAATTTTTTTAACTTTTGTTTATCATGGAAAATTTTATTTTATCTTCAAATCTGAAGGTTAGTTTTTCTGGGTATAGGATTATTGGTTGGCAACTGTGTTGTTTCAGAGCTTGAAATACATTGTTCCAGGCCCTTCTAGCTTTTAGAGTCTGGGTTGAGATGTGTGCTGCTATCTGTATTGGTCTCCCCCTGTATGTAATCTGATGAATTTCTCTCACAGCCTTCAAATTCTTACCTTTATTTTGAATGTTAGGCATTTTCATTATAATGTGTTTTGGTGTGGATCTGTTGTGTTTTTGTGCATTTGGTGTTTGGTAAGCTTCTTATATTTGATTTTTCATTTCATTCTTCATGTTTGGGAAATTTTCTGATATTATTTCATTGAATAGGTTTTCATTCCTTTGGTTTTTTATCTCTGTGCCTTTCTCAATCCCAATAATTTTTAAATTTGGTCTTTTCATAATGTCCCATAGTCCTTGGAGATTCCGTTCATGATTTCTTACCATCTTCTTTGTTTGGGCAACTTTATTTTCAAAATTAAATATTTTGTCTTCATTGTCTGAGGTTCTGTCTTCCAAGTGGTCTAGTCTTTTGGTGATGCTTTCCATTGAGTTTTTTACTTGGTTTATTGTTTCCTTCACTTTAAGGATGTCCACTTTTTTTTTTTTTTGAGAATCTCTATCTCTTTGTTGAAATGATCTTTTGCTTACTTTAGTTGCTCTTCAGCTTATAGGTATTATCATTTATTGCCTGCATTTGCTCTCTTATCTCACCCTTTGTTTCTCGAATCATCTCAATCATGTATAATCTGAAGTCCTTTTCTGACATTTCTTCTAACATACTGTCATTGAATTCTATTAATATAGAATCCAGATTTGTTTGGATCATTTTCTTCCATTTTTTTTTTTTATGTTGTTCATGTATCATCCCCTCTAGCAGTGCAGATCTGGGGTATTGCAGATTTCCCCCTATAGGCTTATAATGGCCCTAATGCTTTCCAAAACCCTTTCTTTAATGTGAGATCAATATTAGCAGTGCCCAATTCAGACACTATGCAATCATAGACCTAATAGCCCCTATGAGGATAATAACAAAATTGTCATAATAAACAGAATGAGTTCAAATATTATCTTCAGTAAAACAAACAGATTTGCAATAAGGTCTGCAGTTTCTAATGCAGGACGAAGAGTATGAAGAGGGATGTAGAATGTGGCTGTTAATGTGATAAGAAAAGAATATACAGAAATTCTAGATAATAGAAAGGTTGAGAGTGTAATCAAAAGAAATTGGATGTTAGCATGCAAAAAAGGGAGAAAGATACTCTGAGGGACTAGGTGAACAAATGGAAAAGAGAGCAAGAAAAGTAAAGAAAATAAAAACAATTTTTTAATAAGGAGAAAGAAGAAAATCTAAAGTATAACAGTCTTATAATAATGAAACCTCCCAGTTGTCAGTAGCCTGATGCATGAGAGGTACCTGACAATGAGCTTCAAGCTTCCAGCAGGCATCTCAGGGTGGGTTTTGCCCAACCTAAATATTGGAGCTACGGCTTCCATGATTATCCAAGATGGTCACTCTGGCTTCAAAACGTGTTGGCAAATGGGGAGCTGCAGCTCAGAGTGTGGCCATGGTCAGCAGGAGGTCCTGGAGGTGGGATGCAGTTGGTCAGGCAGGGGTCCTGGAGGTCCGGTGTGTTTGGTGTGGTTGTGGGATCCTGGAGGCCAGGTGTAATCAGTCATTCTGGAGTCCTAGTGATAGGACGCAGTCAGTTGGTCTGTGGGTCCTGGCAGCAGGGAGCAGTCAGTCGATGTGAGGGCCCCAGAGGCAGGGAGTGATCTCTTGGACTGAGGGATCCTGGAGATGGGGCTCAGTCAGTCCAGCCCAGGGTCCTAGGGGGCCTGACTGTTGTCTCAAAATGGCAGCAGCCCCATGTAATCAAAACTGCAGGAAGTGTAACAATGAGCCTCCAGGAAACAGCAGGCAGCTGGTGCTCCACTGGCAGTCAGCAATCAGTTTGCTGACTGTTGTCGTAGGATTGGGAGGTGAACCTCGTGCTTTGGATGATGGATAGGAGTAAGGCAGGCGATGGACAGGTGAGAGGCAGGCAAATGGCAGATGATAGGTGCCTGAGAGTGAGCAATCCTCACTCAAAAAATGTAACGATATGCTGGCAGACTGCAGGTGATCACAGCAGACAAATGGGGTAAACAGCAGGGGATTGAAAACTGGCAAAAAATGCCGTACCAAGAAACACATATCTTCTGCTTGAAACCAGAGATACAGAGCGACCCATGCCTTTCACTTCTAAGAGTTGTGTTTGGTTTCTTTTCAGTATTTTTATTTCTTTATTAAAGTGGTTTTCATCTCCTGTAATTTCTCTTTAATTCCTCCCTTATACTTTCTTCTAGTTCTTTGATCATTTTGATAATAATGTTTATTAAACACTCTTACCCTGGGGTTCAGCCCACATTGTCAGTGGGATCTTTTTGGGAGATTGTGAATTTGGGAGGATTATGTTTGTCTGTTTTCTCATATTTTCAGAGGTCTTGGTCTCATGTACCAATTATGGTGGATTCTTCTTCTTCTTTTTCCACCTGTCCTTTTATGTGTATTTATTTATTTGTTGTGGGAATCTCTGTTTTTAATATGAGTAGATGCCAAGGAGTTAACCCCAAATTTCCTCTTTTTTTCCTCCTTGAATTATTGTTAATGGTTTGGGTGTCTTTTATTCTTCCCTTTTGTGAGTTGAAGTAATATCAGGGAAGGTTTATTTCAGTAGCACATTCTCTCCACTCTCCAGTGAGCAGCTGGCACTTGTTCAGGCAGTCAAGGCTGTTGGTGAATTCAACCAAGGCCTCCTCTGTCTGTGGTTGAGTGGTTGTATCTGTTGTTTCATACAGCTATTTGCACAGATTCTCTAGCTGGGCCAAGTTCTGCACATGATTTGCCATTTTGCTCCATTCATGCTCCTTTTCTTCTCCCCTTCCCCCCAGCACAAACATCAGCCAGGACCACTGCCTCCACCATGATCACCGTTGCACCTGTGTGCTGGAGGTTTGTTGCCTTATGCTCATGGCATAACGATGCTTGGCTGTGCAGGCCCTGGTGGGCTGCAAGTGGTTGTAAAAGGTGCAGCAAGGCTATGACAACATAAAGGCATGGGCAGTGTCAGTGGCCCAGAGATGAAGGGTGGTAGCTAGGCATCGTTTTTGATGTCAGGTTTCTCTGTACCAAGACCATCCAAGGTGCAGGTTGTAACGTGGTCTTCTCTGCTCACACTTGTAAATCCACAAATCTGTGCAAATTTGCTTCAGCAGTCACTGGTGGTGGGCTATGGTGACTGTCTTTTTCTTGTTTTCATACTCAAATTTCTGAGTCTACAAGGTTCTTTGAGTGTTCAGTATTTAATTTTGGTTAAATCTCTTCTTCATGCACCTAGACTGAGAAGTTGCATACCCATGGCTTTGGTCTTATACCACAGCATAGCTTGGAATGCAACTTCCTCTGCTCTGCTGTCTTCCAAGTCTCAGAAATTAGCATTTTGAAAACATTTTCTGCATGTGTACTATAAAAGGCATATTCCCACTGGAACATTTTAAGCCTAGTTAGGTTACACATTTACAGAAATGGAAATATTATGCCCATTTCAGGCAACACCTTCTCTTTCTTCTAATCTTTGTCCATTAAAAATGAAAATAACTTAGTGTCTTTCACTAAAATGGCATCAAAGTTAAAAAATTCTGAAAAGTAGATGTGTATTAGAGTCCTAAAATTGCATTAAGACTGAGAACATATTTCATAGCCTTACTGTTATTTGATCTTAATAGTTACACATAGGAGTTGAATATGTAATGTATAGATAGTCATTGTTGTACATAGTAGTGTTAGGTTTATCCCAACAAAATTACACATTCATGAAATTTGATTTCAGTTCATGATTCAATCCCTTTCCTGCACCTTTTCCCTCTATCCCTCCTCCCTCCATTGTTTTCATTCCTCTGCTCTGATGGACATCCTTTCCCTTGTCTATTTATTTAGTTTTTATTGGTTCTTTTTACTTATACACAACAGTGAAATTTTATGTGGTATAATTATGCATGCACATACCATCATTTTTGAAGAGTTCATTCTCCATTGTCTTTTCTCTCTCATCCTTTCAGTTGGCCTCTCAATATTCTTCTACACCATGATCTTTCCTATATCTCCTCATAATTATATCTTTTTCTCCTCCTTTCCTTTATTTTACTCTAGCGTCTACTTATGAAAAAGTACATTTGAACTTTGAGATTCTCAGTTTGACTTTTTTCACTTAACATGATGTTCTCAATAGTCACCAATTCACTTGCATTTAACATAGTTTAATTTTTCTATATGGTAAGTAGAATGACATAGTGTGTATATATACATCAAGTTCTTAATCCTTTCATCCATTGATAGGTATCTGCAATGATATTATAGTGCAATTCTTTTGATTTGGACTACGATAAACATTGAAGGAGTTCTATCACTGTACTATGGTGATTTTTGTTATTTTACAAAAATAAATAGGAGTGGGATATTGTTTTTCCATCTCTAGTTTACTGATGAATCTTCAAACTGCTTTCCTGAGTGATTGTACTATTCTACAGTGCTTCCAACAATGCATGTTTTCTTTCTCCCCACAGTCTTGCCAGCATTTATCATTGTATGTATTCTTGATCATTACCATTCCAACTGGAGTGATATTAAATCTTATTGTAGCATTTCTCTGATTGCTATAGGGGTTGAACATTTTTGTATGGTTGTTGTCTATTTGTGATTCTTCTTTTGAAAAATTTATCCTCAGTATTTTTACCCATTTATTTGTTAGGTTATTTTTGGAGTGTATGAAGTTTTCTGAGTTATGTATGCTGGATATTTATCCACTATCAGTGGAGTAACTAGAAAAGACTTTCACCCATTCTCCAGGGAGAATATATTTTTGTGTTCAACTTTCTAACATTTAAGGTAAATACCTTCCATCTAATAATAACAGAAAACACAAGAACAAATTAAGTAAAAGCAAGAGTCTACTTAGTCTTAACTTTTCAATTCAGAGCCTAATTTATTTGAACCATTTGGAGCATGAGTGCCTGATACTGATATCTGGGATTCTGACACCATAAATGGAAGAGAATCAAGAGGACTTGAGTAACATGGAGGAAGCTTCCATGTTATTGTAAAGCCTAACCTGCAAATTTAGTTCTTCCCAATTTAAAGATTTGCTATGAAAAATAAATGTCAAATAACTGTAAGAAGTGGCAAAGATGTGCCCATAATACAGGATACATAATGCAAAGTTTTATAAAATTTCTCTAAAAGTGAACCAAGGTAACTTTCTGATAAGGTGTGGTATTTCTGGAAAAGTAGATTCTTTGGAATATAGATTGATACACCCTGATATAGAGTTGAAAATTTGGTTTGTTATTTAAATAAAATACTTAAATACTAATGTTTTAGGTAATAGGATTATTAAGAAAAAATATGCAGTCTGTTTTCTCAAGAAAATGACTAGAGTTTTTGTGGCAACTGTAGGCAGAGGAGCAGCATTGCAAAGAGAATCGTCAGCACATATGGAAGTGCAGTGGGATGAGAAGGAAGAAATAACCCTCCATTTATATTATTTATTATATTCTCATGTTCAGACAACATTTTGTAAGAGTTTTAGTTCAGTTGTGGAATTTTGAAAATTTACAGTTTTTGTTGTTTTCCAGAATGGCCACACAGCAGTTTTACTTCCCATAAAGTATAAAAAAGCTGATGGTAGATAATTTAATTCAGAGGAAAGCAAATATACATGCTGTTGACCTGAAGGGAAGGTACAGTATTTTATTCTTTTACAAAACATAGTGGTAACAATCACTCAAGCAAAATGATTAGATCAATAGGAAGAATAATATTAATACAATTATTTAGAATAGAGTGATATATATAAACAGAAACCACATTAGGGTAGAAAATCAATTATTCAAAATGAGCAATATAAATAAGTGTAAATGTGATTCAAAAGTATTGGCAGATGTTTGTTATTTGGTTTGTGTTCACATGATATATTGATAGCTAAAGAGTTTTCCTATTAGGTTCCTTATGTATGGATATTTCCTTTACATTTTAATACAGTATTGAAATTTTAGAATTTTCTGTTGTATTTTTAACTTCTACTTCTGATATATTCTTCTTTTTGAAAAGGTGTATTGAGCATAAATAAGCATTTAAAATTATCTTGACAGTTGGTTGACTTTTCTAAATTGTTTTCCTTTTAGAATATTGATGTTATATTATTCCTAAGTGATTTTTAATTTCTATTTCCAGAAGCTGTCAATTTTTAACATCGTTTGATACTTTGGTTTTAATTGGAAGGGGCAGGGAGAAGAAAATAGTTTTAAGGGGATAAATGTTTTCTTTAATAAAGATAAGATACAGACCGTTGGTAAAGAGAGAAAAAGATAAGCCTTAGATTCTTGCACAACTAGATTTCTTTCCTACCTTTTGTATTCCATCACCTTGAAGACAATACTTATGACTAAATATAAATATATTTCTGGATCACTATTATTATTATTATTATTATTAGCCTTGAAACAGTCTCTTTTGTTTGATCTTTAGTTGACTGTGAATTACAATATATTATGTAACACTATCTTTACCATTCTCTGATAAATGACTTCATCATAGTTACTGTTGATTGAAGGAGTTTAAGTTTGTAACTTCTCCCTCATTGGGAAAAGAGATTTCTTTTTTTTTCCTATTAGACTTTGAGATATTTTGCAAAACTGAACATTTGCTCTCCCAAGATGTTTATGTCTCTTAGTATCTGTAAAGTAATATGTCAAATTGGAAAAATATTATAAATTAACTGTTCAATTAACTCTATTAAAATTCTTAAGGTTGAAGTTAGCTTTCTTATTATAGAACAGCCTTCATGTTTTCTATGGAGCACAAATCAGAACACATAGCTGAGCTGCTTCTCCAGAATGGTGTTGATGTCTCTGCTACAGATAACTTTGGACAGACGGCATTAGTTTATGCTGCTGCTAGTGGTTATAGTTGGTAAGTGTTTACATTAAAATATTAATGAACCTTAATTGGAGGCTCAAAATAATAACACCTGTTGTATTTTACACATCAGGTGAGATTTCATGCTATGGCCATGTATGAATTAATAGTGCATTAGAGTACTTCATCAGTCTGCAGTCCTTCAAGAGTCTAGGTGAGAAATGGTGATAAGTGTGAGTTTTCTCCAAGGTTCCTTTCTTCCCTCTCCTCTCCTTTTCTTTCTTCATCTCCTTATAGATGCTAGTGAATTGCTGTACCACAGAAATGCATCACTAGCCAGTATCTTAGGGTTTTAGAGATTTTATTGTCATGGTAACCAGACTTGTCTCTGTCATTTGAAGTATAATTCCTGACCTTGGGGTATAAACTGTGTCACACTTTGACTTTCCTAGTTAGGTATTTGTCTCTTGAAATGCCCAGTTGAGCAGAAAATCATTTTACTCTCCCCTGAAAATTAGCTTTTCCACCAACCTTTAATTTCTTGAGGACCTAAGGATTTTCTTAAAGTCTAAGGAGAGGAGAGAGGACATTTAAAATGCTTTTTTTTCTGTCAGTTCTGTTGCTGCTGTGTTGCTCTGCAGTCTGGTGATGATTACCTTATTACAAAATACCCTTATTGATTCCAGTCCCTGAGTTTTCATGGTAATACACACTTAGACTTAAAAGTTACAACATTATTTTTTTTTCAGTACTGGGGATCGAACTCAGGGCCTTGTGATTGCAAAGCAAGCACTCTACCAGCTGCGCCATCTCCCAGCCCACAACATTATTTTAAGTTAGGGTTCAACCATTATTTTTAGAAAAGACCCTTAATCTTAAGAGAAATTAATTGTGCAAGAAGAAAGAGCTATTGTTTATAGGGACATGACATTTTCTGAATTCAAGCTATTATCATGTAATATACTTACTTTATTGCCCTCAGTGCATGAGCATTACATCTTATTTTCTATTTTCTTAATATAAGCTTATGGGTGCAGTGACATGTGTGTGTGTTCACCCCAGCTATTTGGGAGACTGAAGCATGAGAATTGCTTGAGCTCCAGAATTCCAGAGCAGTGCAGGCATCATTGTTAAATCCCATCTCAAAAACAAAAGAAAATAGAGCAATTTACAAATAAATGTCAAGTTAACAAAATGTCTGGGATTACAAATTTGAAATTTATATTATAAAGTCTGATATTATATCTAATGTTGTCTAAAACATTTTTATGTATTGAATATGGTTTTTGTTTTTCATATCAATATTAAAATTCTAACTTTATTAATTTTTCATACATAGTCATAGGGAATTAATTCTTCAATACATGAAAGCAGACCCAAAAATTTCTGAAAACATCCACCCTGGTAAGATTTCTGAAAGTGTACTTTTCTTGGTGTTAATGGCTTATATCAAAAAGTAAGAGTATATCTGGGTGCAGTGTCAGCAGTCCTGTAATCTTGGGAGCTCAGGAGGCTGAGGCAAGAGGATTGCAAGTTTAAAGCTTCAGCAACTTATTGAGGCCTTAAACAACTCAGCAAGACACTGCCTCAAAAATTAAAAAAGGACTGGGATATATTTCAGTGGTTCAGATCCCCTGGGTTCAATTAATGGTGTGAAAAAAAATAAATAGGAATAAGAATATTCTGATGGCAAAGGAGCAGTTAAATATATATATACATACATACATATATATATTTATATATAAAAACAGGTATATATATATTTAACATTTACATTTGTATTGGTCTTAATTACTTTCTTAATAGTCTAGAATTCATTGTTATTTAAGCAACTAATTATAGGAAATTTATAATTTGAAATGATATTTTCTAAAGAAATTTTATATTAATTTAATTTTGGTCCCTGAAATCTTACATTTTTTTGTATAAATAAGGAAAGTATTTTGAAATTATTATGTTGTGTTTCCTCTATCTGGAGCTGTTGTGTGTCATAACAACATAAGAATATTCTCTGATAATTGTTCCTACTACAATCAGTTCAGAAAGACTATGCTATCTGTTTGACACTTTCTTTATGTTCCTGAATCTGCTAATAATAATGTTTTCTGTTCATCTTGCAGCTTTCAGTTAAAATTACATTCATGGGACCAACTGTTTACTTTTAGGTCTCAAATTTTGAATAAATCCTATGTGTCTTCCTTGCATTTGAAAAGTACAAAGTGTGGGACATAGGAATTCTTAATTCATTAATTGCCTATCAGAGATATAATTATTATCTATTATAGAAAAGTCTCCATATAGGGGCCCAGAAGAATACTCTGTAACAAAGAATCACAGTCATACACATTTAATGTTTTATATTTTCTATTATTGATTAAATAAATATTTTACTCTCTTCTTTAATAGTGGATGAAAATTCTACAGATGACCATTTAAACAGGCAGAATTTTATGTATTTTAAAAGATAGCATGCTAACTGATTAGAGAATGAAGATAAAAGAAATAAGGATTTTTTTTGTGTTCCATTCTGGTATAGACAATTGTTCCTAACAGTTGTTTATTAAAGTCATCATGGTGACTCTGAAATTGTCTGGGCTATTATAGCCTGTTATTCACTTATTAAGCAGTTGTCATTCATAAGAAATTGACTCTTTGTCCCATGTTCCCATAATTAATAATTGCCAGGCCTGTAGTTAGACTGTAAGCTTGCCTAGTTGACAATTCCATTGTATTCCTTCACTGTGTAGGTCAAGGACAGTGCAGAACTAGGATCAAGATGCAGGACTATATCATCAATTCAGAATGGCAAAATCAGTTGTATGTTAATTCTGAATCATAATTTATCTGGGCAACCTGGTTGTAGAGTTTTAGGTAAAACCTAGCAGAGCTGTGGTCACGTTTTCTTCATAAACAAGATCAGGCTAGTACTGTAGAGGAATTATTTTACTTGAAGTCAAGAATACCTTTGTGTACACCATGTTATAGTAGATATATTAACCCTCTGTATAGAGATCCCTCTACTTCCTGATTTCCCAGGTTGGTTTCCTTCAATACCCTATCCCCATGTAGTTCTGTTTTTATAAAACTGTTTTATAAATCAAGAGTTACATTTCCCTTCAGGCTACTATTCATATTTAGTCTTATGAAGAAATTTTTCCTTTTATGCTAATTTTTCTTTTTCTATGATTAAAATATTTTCTTGAACTTTTGTTTTTACTTTCTGTTGTGCTCTCTTGCTGTTTCTTTTTTATTCTCTCAATTGAATATTCTTTTTTCTATTGACTGAATCAAAAGCTCAGTGAATTTCAGAATTTTAAGAAATTTTAGCAGCTATTCAATGAACCCACTCATCCTTCAGTGTGTGTTTGACATGCTGGCCAAATGATGGTCAGGATGGTGAACCTGAACTTACAGATATTATAGGGACTTTTCGGGGTGTAGAAAGGGGTAGCAATGAGATTTGAACTGGGGCTCCTCAATTCTAAACTCAGTGCTTTTCCTGATTACCACTGTGAAGTGAATGTGTTTACAACAGACATAACAGGTTAAGAGTGACTGTAGAAAGCAACTGATATGGGTAAGAATGGGATTACTAAGTGAGCCCAGCCATAGAGGATCAGAGTGAAACTAATGAAGGGGAAGGGCAAGGCTGCATTGGATAGAAATAGGATTATATAAAATAGACCAAAACCTTGGGGTTTATGAAAGTTTGATTAACACAAAACACATATTCAGGACATACAGTACGGGATGCTCTCTAGAAATGTATATTAAAATAGAATTTGAAGGAAGTTCTGATAGTCCCATTATACTCTTGTTTGTTTAATTGGAATAAGTGACAAAATGCAAGTTTCTGTTGAAAGATATTAAAATAATTTGAGCCACTGGTAAAAGATTCCTGAGTTTACAGAGATGTGAAAGTGGTTTAGAGACTAAAACATTTGCGACTAAAATCTGTTGGATACATGGATCTATGGTCTCTAGCAGGTGTCCATTCTCTTCCACTTCTTTTCCCAACTCACTGATGTCCTCCCATGTGTATGTGTGGTAGATCATGGTAGATCATGAAGGTGACTGATGGGCAAGTCATCAAAGAGCTTCAATTCAGTAGTTGGTAATGTGTTTGTGTTAAGGCCTGTGATTGAGACCCCATTTAGCTTATTTTACAGAATCAGAAACAAAAGCATAAAGAGCTATGACTCTTGGGCCTTTGAGTGTAACCTTGTGTCAGGAATCTGCATCTTCACAGATGTAGATTTAAAGGTTTAAGGGTGCCACTGAGTCCTGAAAATGAGAGACTAGGAGTGGGATCCCAGAGGAAGAATGATATTTCAATAATATTTAGGGAAACACAGGCACAATTACTAGTATTCTGCTTTTGTAGCCATGTTTCCTCTTGAGTATCTGATTGCTTGCTAGTTCATGTGGATCTGAATAAAGTGGGACCTGTAAAGGTAAAAAGGAATTTTATAATTTGTATTATTTCAGTGTGCTTGACAATAGTATTCCCAATAACAACATATGCTTGAACATTCAATTTTGAAAAATATTTAAGGTTTCATGAAGCTCAGTATAGTGTGATGTGTTTAAAGGAAAACAGTAGGTTTATTTAATTGTTTATATATTTTGATGGGTCCTGGGGATTGAACTTGGGTGCATTCACCCACTGAGCCACATCCCCAGTCTTATATTTTATTTAGAGACAGGGTCTCCCTGAGTTGCTTAGGAACTTGCTTGTACTGAGTTCATTTTGTTTTTGTTTTTGTTTTTCCTTTCTTTTTTTGTACTGGGGACTAAACCCAGGGATGCTTAACCACTGAGACTTATCCCAGGTCCTTTTGTTTTATGTTCTGTTTTGAGACAGGGTGTTGTCGAGTCATAGGGTCTCACTAATTTGCTGAGGCTGACTTTGGACTTAAAATGCTCCTGCCTCAATCTCCAAATTTTCTGTGATTACAGGCATGCATTATCACACCCTGCAAAATGGGGTATTTTCTGCAGGTGATATCCATGCTGAAGAACCAGTACCACAGTTTTCATGCTAGATTACTTGGTCTTTGATCCATGGATAACCAAGAGAGAGGGCAGTCTTTGTCTTGCTACCTTGTCTTGAATTATCAAAGGTCTGTTCCACTTCAGGTTAAAAGAAAATATTATGAGAGCTATTAATTGGACTTCAAGTTCAGCCTTCAAGACAGGCAGTTTCTGAGAATAAACTGTTCTCAAGTTCTGCCAATATAGTGGCTGTCAGTCTGAAATGGAATTAAGAGTGTGTTCATTGACAGGACTGGTTGTGGCTCAGTGTAGAGCACTTGCCTGACATGTGAGGTACTGATTGAGATTCTCAGCACCACTCATAGATAAATAAATAATTAAAAATCTATCAACAAAATGGGAATATTCATTGACTAGTTCATAGTTTGATAAAGTTGAGGCAGAGTTTTATAAAACAGCCTATATTTTAATCAAATCAGTCAAGAAATAGCATTTCATATAGGTGAATCCAAATTTTTACCAGTGTTTATTGAGAAAAACCTACCTACACAATTTATTATACATTTTTGCTCTAAAGTCATCCCACTGATACTGATCCTCATGGTGCCTGTCTTACATTGGATGAGCTCTACTATCAATCTCATTTAAAGTAAAGTGATCTTTTGTATAATTAATTTTCTTGCTCTTAATATTTAGTTTTGAGGTGTTAATACTTGAAACTTAGCATTGGTTTCCCTGATATACTTTTTGTAAATTCACTCAGAAAAAAAATTAAGAGAATTATGTTGATATTTTTTAACATGTATAAATGCCAGTGTTACATTTGAATATTTTAGTTTAGGGGGTTTGGAAGAAACTGGGCTTGAAAATTCATATGACAGTAAAACTGTATTAGAAAAAAAAATTCTCATTACAAAAGAAATAGGAAATTTTTTGTTCAAGAATTTTTTGTTAGGTTTACATTAGTGTGAAATTTAAATCATATTTACATGATTTTTAACATTTATTCCAAGTTATTTTTTGTAGAATCATGGAATTTCCCTCATGCCTACAATTTGAAATCAGTAAAGCACATTGCTTGCATTTTTTTATTGAACCTTTTATATTGTACTACCATCCATTTATGGAAGAACTTTTTCATTATTTCTATTCTTGGCCCCATTTTTACACTAAAATAATGTTAAAAATTATGGAAACATAGAAATTTAGAATATGTGTATTAATTTATGGATTAGAACTGCAGTTGTAACTCGATTGGACAGCACTTGAGTAGTCTGTGTGAGGCACTGGGTTCAATCTTCACCATCACATAAATCTATGTAAATAAATAAAGGTATGAAAATACAATAAAATTATAAAATAATTTAAAAGGAATTTCACCATGCTTTCTGGCTCTTTCCACTAAAAGTATATTTAAAATTCTTCATTTAATTGAAGATAGATATCTTGTGCAAAATAATAACCATTTGTAGAAGCAGAGACTCTCAGTAACCATATGATGATGTTACTTTCATAATTTTTTGTGTCATAGTGTCTAAAAGTATTCAAGTCCTTATGTCACATTCTGAGATCCCAAATTTAAAGTTATTTGCTTAGTTGTGTAACTATTCACTTTATAGCTTTCAATTTTTAATGAGTTTTTCAATGTTAATAAATATATATGCATATTTTTTGGAGCACATACAATAAGGTTTCAAATGTAAAAAACTTCTTAATTGTTTGAACATGAATAAATTTGTAGAAAAAATTTGCTATATAATGAAGTATTCTAAGTAACATGCATGAAATGACTATCAGTTAACTCTACTGAAATCTCAAATTTGTGCTTTAAGTTTGTATTCACTTTTGATGTCTGGGATATATAAATTCAGGTGAGTTATCTTGAATTGGTGCCATAAAAAGAAGCAAACAAGTTAGAGAAATGTCATAAAAATGAAAGTAGTTACCAGAATATCCTCCAAGCATCCTCTAATCATGAAGCATATATTTGGACTTAAGATGAAGATTTGCTTACTTTTTTTAATTATTTACTCCAAGACTCAGTATTTTCTTGCAGAAAACATCTCTCCAATGTCTGTTCTTTGAGCCATCTCTGTCACTATTCTTTGGTTATTTAGTAAATCTTTTCTTTTGGTAACTGTGTGTGGATTCCCTTCACTGCCCCCACAAGATTGTGGCATTCTTCTTCTCTTCCTAGGAAGGATCAACATTTATATGTACATTTATTGTTAGCTGTCTGACACACTGGATGGACAGAACATATACTCTTTGTAATTGCAACCAATTTTATTTATAAGGTACTCTTAAATCTTAGGTCTCATGCTTTTACCTCATGAGATAATTCATGTCAATATAAGTCAAAAAAGTTCATTCAAAATATCACATTTAAATTTCTAAGTTTTTTGAAAAGTACTCTAAACTACAGATGACTACAATTTATCCTAGGTAATTCATAAAATAGTTTTATGAATGTCAATAATTGTGAAAGTATCTTGGAGGTAAGGGGAGTAACATTTCAGATCTCTCTCTTATCTCTAATCATTCTCACCACATTAGATGACATAGCTTAGTAAGTTGAAGAATTGAAGTTTGATTTTATACTGGAATGACTCAGAAATGTGTTCTCTTTCTCTTGTATCCTGCAGTAGAGGAAATTGTTATGGTATTTTTTTCATATTTGGTTTATTTACATCTAAATATTTTTTCCTTCTTACAATGTTCCCAAAGAAGAAGGAGAATCACATCCAGCTTCTAATCAATTGAGGAAAAGGGTAAACTATTTGAAGAATACCTATTGTTGAGTTGCTCAGTGATTTGAAATTATGGAACATTTTCATATATTCTCTACTTTGTTTTTATTATTGCAGAAGAAAACACTGACACTAGGGAACCAGAAATCAGAACATTACCTGCAACTGTAATGCTGATTATAAAAAGAAAAAGGTGGTTGAAATCGCTCTTGTAGAATGTTGCAGCATAAAGAAACAATTCACCTTTTCTCTTCACATTAGTTGGCCCAAAGGTAAAATTTAAAAAAAAAAATATATATATATATATTTTTTTTCTCTATTGTTTTTACATATCATCTGTCATATGCACATAATGATGCCAAACAACTTAGATATAAGCTTAAGGCCTCAGGATCCTTATAACAATAATGGCAACAGTTGTGGTATATGTATAGAATCAACATTTGTAGAATATGGTGGGAATAGCCAATTCTGTGGTAAGTCATCATATAACAAAAGAATCAGAATGCAAGCCAAAAGTATGGCTTAATTAATTTAAATAGGAAGAATTAATTTATTAAGGGAAAGTTACACTTAGTCTTTGGTAGGTTGTGGTAAGTTTCTCCTCTTTCTAGTTTCATAGGGCTTTGTAATGAAGGGCCATTGAATATTTTCAGACTTTTCCTGCAGCTATTGAAATTATCTTATGATTTTGTCCTTGATTCTTTATCTGGTGTACTAGTTTTATTAGTTTTCATATATTAAACCATTATTGCATCCCTTGAATAAAACCAGCTGGCTCATGGTGAATGGTGAGTGTGTGTGTGTGTGTGTGTGTGAACCCAGAGATTAACCAAGGTGTATTCTACAACTGGCCACACCTGCAGGTCCTTTTGTTGTTTATTTTGAGCCAGGTGTCTAAATTTCCAGGGTTGACTGAAACTACAAATCACCTGACAACCTCCTGAATTTCTGGGAATACAAAAATACACCACTTTGTCCAGCAGTGTTTGTTGTTTTTAATGAGAAGTTGAATATATTTTGTGAATATTTTATGAAGATTTTTAGACTACAACCCTCAAGGATAATGATCTGTAGTTTTATTTCCTTGTTGTGTCCTTATTTTCCTTTTCAATCAGGGTAATACTGACTTTGTAGCATTACTTTGGAAGCCTTTCCTCTCTTACATATAATGGTGGGGCACTAGTATCAGCTCTTCTTTGAATACCTGATAAAATTCTGCCTTGCATTCTCCTCTGGTCCTGGAGGCCTTTTCTTACTGCTTCAATATAATTGCCTGCTATTAAGTTGGATTTTTGCATTTGTTCAATTCATATTTTGTGTTGTTTAGATTCATATCTACTACTTCATAATACATTCTAGGCTTTCCATTTTTTACCATGTCAATCTTTATAATGTTTTTCTAGTTGTTTCAGTTTATTGAACAATAAATTTCCCAGATAATTTCCAGTAGTTTTCTGGAAATCAGTGATGTCTGTTGTAATATTTCTCTTTTGGTTTCTGGGTTAATTTATTTGTTTTGTCTTTCTCTTTCATTACCTTGGATAGGGGTTTATCAATTTCCCTTTTCAAAAGCAAATTTTTTTTCCTTTATTACATTGTATTTTTCCTTTATTTTCTGTTTTATAGTTTAAACTCTGAAAAATAATATTTCCTTTATTCTACCTGCTCAGATTGATTTATTGTTGTTTTTTCTAATACCTTGCATTGCAACATTGGATTTTTTATTTGCCGTCCCTCAAATTTTTAAATGTAGAGAGTCATTTTTATGAAGTTTCCTCTTACAACTGCTTTTGCTAGATCAGGAAAGAGAGATGGGAAGGAAAAGAAAGGGACTACTATGCAAATTTATGTATGTGTCATAAAGAATCCCACTATTATGGTTAAATATGTTTCAATAAAAGAAAATAAAACACTGGAGAAAAAACTGTTCTTATTGTGTCCCATAGATTCTGGAATACTGTATCTCTATTCTCATTTTGTTCTGAGGTTTTTAAAAATTTACCCCAACTTCATCAGTGTTCCATTGAACATGCAAATGTATCATTTATTCTCCAAGTGTTCATATAGTTTTTGTAGATTTTTATTGTGGCTTAATTCTTTTTCTTCCTTCATTATTGTTGTACATAAGATCAGGGTTAATATTGACATAATTATAAAGCATGGAATAAAACTTTCTCCAATTAAGTACCCAATGCTTTCACATTCCCTTTCATCCTTCCTCTGATATTACCTTCCTCTAGTCCACAGATCATTTTTCTGTTTATTTATAGTTGTCTTAGTTTGTGATTTATGGATATACATAAAGGTCAAAGTCACAGTAGTATTCTCACATGTGTATACTGTAAAGTTTGTTCAAATTCATTCCACCATTGCTCTTTGCTTTCCCTCCTCTCTCCAGTCTTAATTCATTTGCTCCACTCATTATTCTCTTTTATTTTTCATAATATTTTCCATTTTTACCCTTTACTTTGTCAAGCTTCTTCAAATGAAAGAAAGCTTTCTTCAAATGATGGAAACCTTTTACTTTCTAAATCTCTTGTCTAATTTACTTAGCATGATATATTTTCATGTTTCATTCATTTACCAGCAAATGCCATGATTTCATTCTCATTTATGATGTAGTAAAACTTCCTAATAGGTGCTGTGATAGTAGCTTGGTTTTAGAGCACTTGCCTGGTACATGTCAGAAACTGGGTTTGAGCCTGAGCACTACATTAAAAAACACCAAAATAAAGATATTGTGTTAATCTACAAATAATATCTTTAAAAAATCATTTATACACACACACACATGCATATATATACACCTTTATACACATTTATGTATATGTGTGTATATATATATTGTTTGTTTATTAATCTGCTGATTGGTACCTAGACTGATTACATTGCCTGCTATGTTGAATTGTGCTCCTATATACATTATGTTACCACTACATTACATTACCAATATATAATAGGCTTAGTTTAGAACTTTTGAATATTATCAGTAACTGAGATGGCTGGATCATGGAGCGGTCTCATTAATATTGTTTTGAAGTTTCTCTATAATGTTTTCCAGGTTGATGGTGCTAATTTGCAGTTCCATCAACAACAGATGAGTGAACCTTTTCCTTGCATCCCTGTTGACATTAATAGTTGACATTCTAACTGGAGTAAAGTTTCAGTGTACTTTCGATTTGTATTTCCCTTACAGCTAGATATGTTGAACACTTTTTTCATATACTCATTGCCATTTGTATTTCTTTTTTAAAGAAGTGTCTCTGTAGTTCTTTTGCTCATTTATTTCTTAGGTCATTTGTTATTTGGAGATAAGTGTTGTAAGATTTTTGCATATTCTGGATGTTAATCCCATATTTGAGAAAAAGGTGGCAAAAATCTCCCCCCATTCTGTAGGTTTAATTTCTATGGTATTAATTGTTTCCATTGGTGTGTAGAAGCTCTTTAATTTGATGCCATTCCAACTCCTGATTCTTGCTTTTTTTTAATGCACCTCATTATTGATATTAATTTTGCCAGGACTTTTTCTGAGTCTTCCTCAGAAATGCATTGGTCATTTATCTGGTAGTACATATCAAAGAGAAAAACATGGCATAACAGGACCTATAGAAGGTAAGAACCACATATTATAAAATAACTTTGGCTATAATGTTTATTTAAAACATGGGTACTAGTAGATTCTAATGGTTGAAGAATTAAACATAATAAATATAAAGAAAGGAAAAAGAATTAAATGGTAATAAGTGGCATATCTTATTAAGTTTCAGTAACATTAATTTGAGAATGTCAATAAAGGAGTTGAATTCCATTTCAGAATCTGCTTAGTGTGGAGGGCCTCTCTGCCATGTCCCACGTGGATGAGGAAAGGGTTAACTGCTGGAGGAGGATGGTGACTGTTTTTCAGTCTATTTCCCAAAAACTTATGTACTCAAGAAACACAAAAGAGCTCATACTCTTTTGAAATGAGAGGGGACATGACAGATCTGGCCATACCATCTCTGAACTCTAACAACAACAACTACTCACTCAACTCTTATTTTTAATACACAGGTAAAGTGGGTTAAAGCCTGGAGGAGCTTCTTCTGTGATTGACAGGATAGAATGGAGTTAGGGAAGCCATTCTTTTAGGGAAGATATTCCAGAAGGAGACAGGGAACCACTGGCACACAGCACCACATGCTTCCTGGTAATCTGGGACAGACTTTTGTGCCTGTTAGTTCCTGGAAATCAGGCATCTGGATACCATGACTCAGCCTAGTCTGATTCTGCTAAATAATGATGGCTTCCCATTGCTTATATCAGAGGAAAGTTGGTAAATAAAAAAGGGGAAAGGAGAAGAGAGAAAAAAGAAAAAGAAAGTTAAGTATCACAGACAACAAAGGAAAGCAAAAGAAGTGGGCACACATTTTTATGGGAGGTAAACTCAGGTTAAATATTAGAAAGTGAAAAAGCACAGCATTAGAAAAAAAACTGAGTTTCCAGTAACAACACTGGACAGAGTAAAATTTTCCAACAGTTCTTTTATTTATCAATATTGGAAAATATTTAATAAATGCATGCCACATCATGCCAGGGCTATATTTGGTTTGGTATAAATAAACACATTTGATCCACCATAAATATATATAATTTATTGCCATGTGAAAGGTTCTGACTTCCTAGAAGAGTAAATATGGTGGAGAATAATATAATCTGGAAATGAAAAAAGGTAGGACTATTATGAAAGGATAAGCAAAGTATACCCTGATAAAATGTTCACTGAAAGATTATAAATACTAATACACCTACAATTTGGGGGACAAAATGTGCGGATTTCAAATAGGCAAGTTACGTTAGAGGAACTTGTAGAAAAGTAGGTATACCAAAGAATGCTCAAACTTTAGTGAATCAAATATTGGGGACCATGTTCAAAATGCACATTGTACTCAACAGTCTTTTGCATCCATTTTTCTAAAACATTTAAAGATATTTCCAATGTTCCTCATCCATGGACCACATTCTGATTTGCAAGGGAGGGAACTGCCTTGAGGAAGTATAAATAAGGAGCTGTTGAACATTAGTTCAGTCATAACCAGATCCAGTGAAAGCACAAATATTTTTTTCTAAGCATATCTCTGCAGAAAGGAAAAGGACAAAAAAGGAAGATATAAAAATTATATTCCTAACCAAGTAAAATGACAGACCTGAAATCACAGTGAACCCAGAGACTGGTATATGAGTATGACAGGTTCTAGACCAGCCTCAACAAAGAGTGAAGCCAGAAGTAATTTAGCAAGAAGTTATCTCAAAAATAAATAAATTAGTCATTTAGTCAGTTAGTAAGTAAATAATGCTGTGGATTAATCTCAGTCATATAGGTTTCAAATATATGTACTTTAAGATACAACTACTGAATAGGGAAGAAATTGTAGTAGGAATAATCCAAACAAAGAATGTAAAAATAAAAAAATGAATCAAGACCAAAGCTCTAGAAATTGCTTTTGAATAGCTCACAGGAAGTGGAAATGAGCTAGGTAACTCTGGAAAGGAATGCAAAGGAAACAGAGGAAGCATTTCAGCTGGCACAGCTTCTTAAATTTGTTCATTTAATTAAATTTCATTCTATACATGGAACTGAAAATTGTCTATTCTCTGTGTTTCTGGAAACACTCCCTCCATTCAGGCCTGCATGAATGTCACACTGCACTGTTGCCATCCCATTATTCATCTGTATTCACACAAAGGTCCTTCATGTCTACCACCCACAGTATTGATATTGGTGTAGCTACACTGCATATGCAGCCATCAGCCTTTATCCCTTTTCCTGCTCATACTGTCCTCTGTCATTACTCCTCACCCACCCCTGTATGGTTACACAAATATGAGTCCATTTGATGATTTTCTCTGTGTCATTCTACAACCTTCCCTGTTCTTATCATTTCCTGTCTCTGGCTGATTATCTCACTCCTTAAGCCTCTCTTCATACCAAACTCCAGAAAAGGCACCATTTTTCTCAACTACCTCTTACCAAAAACTTATTCAGTTATTGGTTCAAATAATTAGAACTGTTGCCACTGAGGTGATATAAAAACATCCCCAACAATCTTGGAGCAAATGGATTAGATTTGTACAGGAAATTTTTACAGGTCAATTTGTTAGGTCCTAAGCAGAATAGTTGCTGGGTTACTAAGGTAGCCCCAAAGTGTAAAAACACTATATCAGGAAGGATAGCCATAATCCTGAAGGACTGAACAAATAGTTTGTCTACTAAAAGAAGAAAATCAATTTGTCAGAATAGTGGAATAAACATTTTAGATATGAAAGTATTCACTGACAAATGAGTAAGAAGTATCAGGCATTAGGAAATGATATTGATGAACAGAGGATGTTGAAAAGTTATTATTACAAGGAGAGGATATAAATTTGTGATTGAATATTTTCAGATATTTTTAAAAATATATTTCTGGGAACTTTTAACTTCTGGAGGGATAATTCTTTGAGTTATTTTTATGCATTAAACTTGTTGCCATGTAGTTTTTCCCTGATGAGTTTTGAAGTTGTTGACCAGGAAAACCATACATAGAGTAGTAAGTGTTTGCTGGGTATAGTTGGCCACACATAAACATAACTTCTTAGGAGGCTGAGATAGGTGAATGGCATGATTGATGACACCCTAAACAATTTAGAGTGACTCTGTCTCAAAGTACAATAGGTTTGGCATTACCACTCATTGGTAGAGTAATTGCTAAGGTTGCAAAATTCACTGGATAAATATCACAAAACATGAATACACACACACACACACACACACACACAAGCACACACAAACACACACAGAACAATAAGATAGTTTTGAAAGTAAATGATGATCTAATATAAAGCCTATTATTAGTTTTTAATTTGATAGACTCTTACTTTTTCCAGGAGTACTAAGTAACTTAAGTAAACTATCCAATTGTCAACAGACATACTGTTAGATGTAACATTACAGGAAGAGGAGGAAGGGCTTAGTGGCACTGAAAATAAGCAGCCACAGTTACTGAAAATAACCAGTAAAAATGGGGATTTGAATTCATGGTTTCATCCTATTTTCCTCACATCCAAAATGTAAATTAGTTTAAATGAAATGATCTTTCACAAAATTCTTTAGGAATCTAAATGTTATAAATTCATATTTTGATCTAATGCAATCTAATGAGTCTGAAAATGTCATTGGAAATCATGGCAACCTAAAATGAGTTTTATTCTAGTAATTGAAGTATTTTTTCTGAATATTTTTTTTGTATTTTTATTGGTAAAATCTTACTGATGAAAACATTAACTATAAGACTTATGAGTAAATAGTTAAAATTATGAACATACATAACTATGATTGCCACTGATCTCATTTATGTCCAAGTATGGTTATTCGCAATGGTGCAAATTTTAATTTCACAGTACCAGTCATTAATGCTGGCTAAAGCTTCCATAATCCCTTGAAATCCTTGTCTACAGTGAGGCAGATAATAGCCTCAAATGAGTTTTACATCTAAATTTTAACCAAATAGCAACCTTCTAGAATGGGACATTTGTGGTTAGAGAACAATCAGTAGTTTTCCAGTTCATTCCCTTAGTGGATGTCAGAATAAAAGAGTCTTTGGATGCAGGTATTGGGCAACTATGAAAATTTTGGAGGGGTCTTATTGTTTTCTCATATTGTGTGTGTTAATATGCTGAAGTTTTGAATGCATTTAGGACCCTCTTAGGTGTGGGCTCTTTTGGGGTATAACTTCCTCTCTGTGATGTTCCTAGGCAGTGGTGAAGTCTCGATGTCAGATCCCCACTGAACTTGACCAACATGCATGGCTGGTGGTCCACTTCTTTTCTATGTTGACTAATTGGTTTGGTGGGATTCTCCACAGCTGACTAGAAGGGAGATTGTTTCTTCCACTCATCCAGGTTTCCCTGGCACAACTGTGGACTCTTCCTCCTGTGGATGTTTTTCTCATTCTAAATGGCAGTATTTCTGGGTTTTATCTGGCAGCAGACTGTCTGTGATGACTCTCCACTGAGTCTCCCAGCCCCTCTTTTCATCATGTGGCCACTCTCCAGTCAGTCTGAATTTATTTGTGGAAACAGCACTGTATGTGTCTGTGCTGCCACTATTCTTTATTGGAATAAATTTTAGTTTTTCTACAATGAAATGTGATGAAATGTTGGGAGAAATCCTAGTTCTTGGTTAAAAGCAGTTAATGTCTCAAGTGTATAAACTTGCAGAGAGGAGCATTCCAATTCTCCGACCGAGGAATGTAAACAACTACCTCAAGTTCACCTAGTGTTACCAAGGGAAACTGTATAGAAGCCTGGTGGTCTGATCCCCCATGGCACATTGTGATTGGGCAAGAAACTTAAAAAATGTATACCTTTCCTGCAATAAACTAGTTTTCAGGGTGCTCACCACTAGCCTGCTTCCACCCAACTCCAAGAGTCTGGGGGTCTTCACTCAGGAGGGCTTACCTGCACCAGAACTAGCCTGGCATCCCTAAAGGTGAGTATTTTTCCTGGGAAAAAACTTTTCCCTAAATTAGGGAATGCCTCAGCAACTCACCCAGATGCTCTCAGTAAATCAAAACAGGCAAATAGGGCTGGGGATATAGCTCAGTTGGTAGAGTGCTTGCCTTGCATGCACAAGGCCCTGGTTTCAATCCCCAGCACCACAAAAAAAAAAAAAAAAAACAGTGGAAATGGTGATAGCTCACAGGGTCTGGGGTCCTAGGATTGATATTTGCAGGCAAAACCTGAAAATCAAAACAGAATATGCTAATGAACATTCAAAAGTTTGATAGACCTTAGTGAGCAGGAAGAGTGTATCCTCAAGCTCTGTCAAATTTTAAAATCCTTTCGATTTCTTGGACTTTTTATATCCACCACCAACACACAACAGGCCTAATGTCTCTGCTTGCCTTCTTTCAGTGTGACTTCTTTTAGATAGGGTTTCTTGTGTCATTCCTGACACTGTGAAGCACAATCCACTCATTCCCAGAACCATGGTGCACGTGAAAACACCATATCCTTCACACAATTTTATACTGCATCTGCTGAGAACCTCCATCCAAATTAAAAACAGTATATGAAAGAACTTCATTCCTGTTGACACTGGATCTCCAGTGATACTGGGAGACTAGGTTGCAAAGTCCCCCTGTTCCTCCTGAATGCTATCAGCAGGAGCTAACTTGTATTCATCCCCAAATCATACAATTTGATATAAGGAATTTGCAACCCGCTGCAAAGGACAACTGACTGAGAAAATCCAGGACCAAGGGCACCTATATTTGATCCTCACCTCTTGATTTTCCAGATGACATTGAGGTTCATGTGGAAAGTGCTGAGGTGTGCAAGTCCACTTCACTTACACAGAGTCTGAAGTGTGTTCAAGAAGCCTGGTCATTGCCAAAGACGAGTGCAGCTGTCATTTTGAAGTTCCTGCCATTGCAACCTGGTGAGCATCGTCTTCTTCAAGAACTTGCTGAGGATATACCCCCATGAGCATACTCATGAGAATGATCTAACCTATCAGTTCCTGAGAGTTGACTCATCTCAAGAAACACCTCCTCTTTATAATGCAGTTGACCTGGTAAGCACTGCTAACTTTGACTGCAGCTCCATGCTGAAAGTCTGATTGGAAATGATTTGCATATCCAACTGGTACTTTTTCAACTGTGCCAATGAGTTGATGAAAAGAGCAGAAACAGTTGAGATGAGGGAGGGTTGGCATACAAAGAAGAGTTGTTCCCCCCCTTCTGAGAGGCCAGGGATTTAAATCA
Organism: Sciurus carolinensis; assembly: GCF_902686445.1. Taxonomy (NCBI): domain Eukaryota; kingdom Metazoa; phylum Chordata; class Mammalia; order Rodentia; family Sciuridae; genus Sciurus; species Sciurus carolinensis. The sequence goes on along the minus strand of NW_025920125.1, from coordinate 579,266 downwards.
CATACCTTGCACATGCTAGGCCATCACTTTCCAAATGGAGCTATTTCTTTGACTCCAGAGGAGACCTTTTTAGCTACCCTCTAGATCCTCTACTGGTCTGACTGTCAAATTCTCTGCAGAAAACCCAGCCCCAGACAAACCAACAAATTTCTAAGGAACTCTTCATCTTCCTTTTCACAGAAATCCTGCAAGGAACCTTTTGTGCATGTCAAGACCCACAATCTAGGGGTATGTCATGAGGGTAAAGTTTATCCCTATCTATTGAAGAAGGAAAAGATTTGTAGCTGATCACTGAGCAGAAATGATGGCAGTGAGCATGGAGGCTGGGGGGCAGGAGGAGAGACAGGCCTATGTGGTAATCAGAATATGCTCAGTTGGTGAGTAGGAAGGGAGATTTCTGGGATCACTCACACCTGGATCTCTAACCATTCCAATCACAATCTGCTGATTCCTTTCTCACTCCTATTTTTCCTCCTGTCATTTTCCTTGGAAAATTTCTAATGAGGAGATATCTGGGAAAAAGGCACAACCCAGGAGAGGTGCTGGATCTTGCCTACAATCTCATTGATGGGGGAGATAGAAGAAGGTGTTTCTCCTTGGCAAATCTTTTTTTTTTCCCTTAAATTAGGGAATGCCTCAGCAACTCAGCCAGATGCTGTCAGTAAATCTAACAGTAAAAGGGAAGTGGTGATGGCTCACAGGTTCTGGGGTCCCAGAACCAAAATTTGCTGGCAGGAAAAAAATTCCCTCATCCAATGTCCATCTGCCACTAGTTATGTTTGCAGCTCTTTCTCTCAAGATTCAATGAAGTATGATAAGTGACTGAAACTCATTTCCGGGATCTCTCAATCATTTTAACTGCCATCACTTCTGCTCTGAAAATGGCCTCAGTAAGTTTCCAGTGCTTCTGTTCCATGATAGCAAAAGATGGGAGAGTGACTCTATTCGAAGTGGAAGGGGCAGGCTTCAGACATGGCAGTTGTGACAGGTGCAGAGTTTCCAGTCTTTGGTTAGAGGATGCACTTTCTCTTTCTCCCCAGAGGCTTTCTTGGGGCCTTGAGCCATCTAGATGTTGAGGAGTGGCTTCTGTCATACCTGCACCACAGAGAGCACATGAGGTCACAGAGGGGTGGCATGACAGAGTGGTGGCATCATGGTTCCCATGGAAATCAGAGACACTTCCTCTCTTGGCTGCTTTAGATGGAGAATGAAATCAAGCATGGATTCAAAACAAGCACAGGCTCCACGGTGATGGTAAGAGGAAAGAGGAAGGGAGTGCGGGTCAGGGGCCTGATGTTTCAAGAAAGGTGATCCTGAAATTTCTGAATTTAGCTAAATTACTCAATTTGAACAAGATTGAACACTTTGTTGTTTATAGTACACTAATCAAAACACAGTTGAAACTTTTGGAGCCCTTTGTATATAGAATTGTATTTGTTAGAACTTAACTCTCAGTGACATTGCATTTTAGTGATAACACAAATCAATTTTAAACCCCTTTTATTCACCAATCTTTGAAAACATCAATAAAGTTTAAGTACATTACCTCCTGGAATTAAAGGAGTTAAGAGTACTTGACGTTATTTAATAATTAGCACTTTAACTTTGAAAATTAATCAGATGTCTCTAACAAACACATTTGAGTAATCTTATATATGTTAAGTCTAATTTACTTATTTTACTGTAAAACCAAAGTATTAGTCAAGAGTATTGAATGATATTTGCCGACTCTTTCCTGTTGAAGAAAAGTCCTAGAAAAAATGATATCAGACATTTATAAACATCGACATTTTATTAGTTTGACCACCTAGAGATTTGCAAGACGTTAGGGATTTTCAAAGATGTTTTATTTTATTAGTTAGCCCAATTTAAATTGAACCCTTTAAATCACTTGAATTAAAACTATTTGGATCCATTTTTTAAATTTTAATTTTATGAATGCTTATTATTCATGTCAATTTTTCAGGTACATACATAGACAATACAACATTAGACAATAAAATATACACATAACACAAAAGCAAAGGCCTTGTAACATTTATCTCCATTGCAATGTAACAGATATTTAAAAATAACTCGAGTTGGATAAAAATAGAACTGATCAAAAAATCATAAAACTAGTTATGTAGGATCAAAATTATGAGCTCAAAAAATATAGCATTTAAGAGAAATAAAACAAGAATCCTAAAAAAAAAGAAAAACGACCATCAATTATAGCATAAAAGAGTGAGGAAGAGAAAAGCAGAGAGAAGGGGTGAGAGGAAGGGAGTGGGAGAGAGAAAGTGAGATAGATTTGTGTTGCAGCCCAGAAGAAGTTTAAAATGGACACATTTTTTTTTCTTCAGTCTCAGGTTGGTCCCCCCCTAAGACTACTGCAGCTTACATTCCAATACAGTCTTCAGCAAGGCCATGCAGGGGAAATTGCCTAGGAACTTTTAACACTTTTTCCTAGTTGTGAAATCAGGTTAGGTTTGGAAGCAGAAAATCATGAAACAAAATTTCCCACTACTTTTGAGGAATGGGGCTGCTATATTATACCCTTACTGAACATGCCACATGTTGTTGGGCTGTTTAGGGTTATTTAAGGTGGGAAGGGGGCCATGAGGAGTGTGGCTAGACAGGTTTCTCCACCTAGATTTATTGCAGTGGAATGTCCTCTTCTCCAGTTACTTGCGGAGAACAAAGAGGAGTAGCTGGAGAGGGGTAATCTTTTGCTCTCTCTGCCACGTTTTCCTTGCCATTTTCTCCAGGGTAGGGGGAACTACAGGGTTTGTTTCACTTTCTCCTATAGTCCAAGAGAGAAAATTTTTGGATCTACATTCTCTGTTGGAACTCTCTTTAAACAGGCATACATCGCTGTTAGTATAGGATAAATGGTGCTGGTGGGACTAAAGCTTCTCTCACTTCTGCCTTCCTAAGGGGGGCCAGGTCTGGGAGTGGGGCAGGGATCCAAGACCTTCAACCCCCATCTGGGACCAAATTGATGGGCTATGCTGCAAATGGGTTCTTCAGAGAAAAAGAAGACCCTTTTAAAGCTCCATGATTCATGGAGGGAACTCCTGAGGGAGTGAGAGAGGGCAATCCATTCCAAGGGTATAGAGGGGGAGGAGTAGACAGCAGGAGACCTTTGTTATTATTGGTGTCTGTCTCCTCATTCTCAGAGTTACAATTCTTGAGGTGAAAGCCTGGGGGGTCATTTTCTTCTCTTTTTGTTTCACCTTAATTAAGCCAGCTCTGTGAGAGAAGTGCCTTTAAAGTTGCCAGCTGCGGAGCTCTCTGCCTAGGGGCGAGATTGGAGTAAATGAATCTCTCAAGAACAAGGAGGACTGTAAAGTAACCTGCAATGAATATCCCTAAGCCTAAGATATAGGACCCGTGGGAGGACAAAGGGAGTCTATCTTCCAACAAACAAATAGATGTTTAGGATCCGGTATATTTTGTTGCTTTGCAGGGGTATTTCTGTGAGTCATTATGTCACAGCCATGTGTCCCACATGGTGTCTTTGGTGAAAATCTCCACAGAGGGAGACCAGGTTCCAAATTCAGGAAGATAAATCCCTTATGTGAATTCACTGGGAGGACCAAAGGGGAAGGTAGAGCCGCTGGCAGGGGGGCATGTAACTCCAACCAGTGGCAGTGTGCACCTTTTCTTGGGGATTAGGACAATTAGGATGAACAGGGAATAAAGTGGTGGAGAGGAGTCCTGTGCTTATCCTCATAGTACCGTCAGCACACAGAACACAAAGTGGCTTTTACCAAATCAGGGATCCAGGGGGCCTCAACAATCCTGAGGAGCCATGAGTAACTAGGCACGTGGGTGCCAAGTAGTCCCAGTTACTCTGGAGAGAGGTGGGAGGATCGCTTGAGTCCAGGAGTCCTGGGCTGTAGTACACTATGCCAATCGGGTGACTGCACTAAGTTTGGCATCAATATGGTGACCTCCCAGGAGCAGGGGGCCACCAGGTTCCCTAAGGAGGGGTGAATCAGCCCAGGTTGGAAACAGAGCAGGTCAAACCCCCTCTACAAATAGTCAGAAGTGGTGCCTGACTTGTACTGAAGATTTAAATGCTAGTTCTCTTCCCATCTCCTCAGTTACCTTCCCATTTGACACTTTAAAGCATCAAAAAAAGAAAAAAAGTTCTTTTTTCTCTTTACAAACAGATTAGACTTCCAATGAGAGAAAATGGCCTGTTGCCACTTTATGAGCTCTCCTCCACCCGATTGGTATAAGGGCATATGACCAGAGCTCTGCCACCTCTCAGGGCTCAGAACTGTGAGAAGATAATCAGTTTAACCTGCACAGGTAGGAAGACTGTAAAATTCTAAAGGACTTTCCTGCCATAGTATCATGGCCATTGCTCCCTCTAGTGAAAGCCCCTGGATGCATATAACTTCCTGGACACCTCACTACAATCAACCTCAGCACACTGATATTTCAGGGACTATGATGGGACCCAGAGAAGCAGGGAGACTGACTGTGGAGCACATCTAGTTGCCAGCAGGTAAGTGCATCCCCACCATCTAGTGGTCACAAGGGGCAACAGTGGGGATCTATGCACCATAACCCAGGATCTTCCATATAAAAAAGATGTGGTCCTCCAAAACTAGTCTTCTCAATAGCAATCATAGAACAGTGACATGGTTTTCAGAACTTACTAAACAACAAATCAGTTTTTGCTTCCACCTCCAAGAAGTAAAGTCAAAACATTTACAGGGTTTTGACTATTAGGCTTAACTGTGTTTCAAGGCCTTAAAGGAAACACTGTAACAATATTCTCTGGACTCCTGAGTACTAAGGAACCATGAGCCTAGTTCCTTGTATCTCAGGGTCTGTGCACCTTGGTTGTAATTGACTAATACTGAATGCCTGTATACCTGGGGTGAGTGTGGTTATCATTAAAAGCATTTTTGGAAAGTGGTGAAAAAGATCCTGTTCTTGGAGGAAAGAACAAAGCAAGGCATAGGTATTTAGCACCAAGTGTGCACCTGGAGGGATTATGAAAATTAGGATTCCTGATCCACCCTGAGTTAGATACTGCTGGCCTGGGAAGTGGCCAGAGAATCTGCATTCTCTGGTGAAACAAATGCTGATCGGGGTCCCAATGTTGGGAACACATCCTGAACCCTAGTGTGACTTAGGCTGAACTGCTAAAGGACAGGAGCAAATGACTTTTAAATGTTTATCAAAGAATAGATAATGAGTTGCTAACAGCTAACCTCTGCATAGCACTTAGAAGCTCAAGATCAAGTGATAGCTAATACCTCCAGGTTAGAAGGATCACAAGTTCCAACACAAATAATTACCCCCTGAGGTTACCCTCTCCTGCCTTTGGGAATATCCACAGAAATAAAGGATGTGAGGGTCTATCAAAAAGCAAGATATTCCCACGCCCAGGAGCACCAGCTCTGGGTCTGGGTTCCTCTCTTGAGGAGTCTACTATTTCTGTTATTTCTTTTAAATGAAACTTGATTTCTATGCATGCCTTGGCTCAGTCAGGTGTCAATTTTCAACACCTGGGGACGTGATCCTGATTTCCCATATCAACAAGGAACAGAAAAATTTGAGTGGTGAGAACCCCCATCTAATGAAGAGAATTATTTTATAAAGTGGGCTCACTGTGATGACCCCCACATGCTTTCTTTTCCAAGAAGCAATTTACCTGAATCCCTTTCGGGCCTAAGTGAATGGGCTATGGCACATTCCTCAGCAAATTACCTATATTTTGTAGGAAAAACACAGGCCTGAAATAACATTGATAAGAGGGATGCAAGTTACACTGAAGAGGGTGACTTTTTCGACCCTTTCCACAGACTAGATCCTGAAACTCGGACTGATAAATATAACATATCAGAATTTATGGTTAAGAATCCAATTAGAAACAGCATCAGCCAAGGTGACCTAGACTTGTCATTGGCAAGGGGTCATGATAGTCTGATGTCATTCAGCTGACAATCAAAGTCAAAAGGCAGACCTGGGCAGGACTCTCTTGAAATTTGCTGAGATCCTCCAATAAAACTAGAGGACAGGAGAGGAACACTTCTCTCTCCTCTCTGAGAGAATTCACTCTCTCTTGAGAGTGTCCCCTTTCCCTTGTATTATCACTTCAGTAAACTCATGTCTGTTACTTTTGGTGACATGACTAAAATCTTTCTAATTTGATTGCAAGAATCAGGATTTGAAGGTGGGTGTTTGCACTGCATCAGTTTCCTAGAAGTCACCAGTCCTGTAAGCACTAAATATTTTAAAGAGTTCTCAATATCTGCATTGATCTTATTTCAGCTACATTGTCAGGCTTTCTGACTTTTCCAACTCTTCAGGAAAACTCAAAGGGAGAAAGTATAATATAGAGCTAAACACCAGGACTGCTTCTCCTTCACACAGTGGATGCCTCAGTTGATGTAGTAATTAATATGCATTATAGATCTATTAAGATATGATTTTCTTGAAAATAGAACAAATAGTTGTTTACAAACATGCTTACTGAGAAAGTGCAACATGTAAAATATGGGAAAAAAACAAGAACTTTCAGAGTCCATTTATCCATTGGACACAATATAAACAGTGTGTACATCCCATAGAAGTGTTTTATTTTGAAATCTAAAGAAAAATAAATGAATTTAATATGTCCTGGTTTATATTTATCTTCATACAAGCCACTAGAACAATATAAATTTTAACTTTCTTTGCATAGGGAAGGGCACATGAAGGCAGAAACAAGTCTCTAGAACTCTTGAAAAATGTGCTCCAAGACATGGCCAGAATTAGGTCATTCTCAAGTCTTGTATAGATTGAATTTTTTTCCCCACATTTTTATTAGTGCATTATAGTTGTACATAATGCTCAGATTTGTTACATATTTGTAGCATGCACACAATCAAACAATATTATTTAACCAATATGATTCCCTAGTACTTCCCTCCTCCCTCCCCACTTGGTTCCACCACTTGGTCTCATTTTTTTAACTGATCTCCCTTTGATTTTAGGAGATTCACCCCCAACTTTGTTTTCCTTTTTTCCCCCACTCTCTAGCTTCCCTAGGGAGACATATATCTCTTAACCTTTTCAGTTTGACTTATTTCACTTAACATGGTTGTCTCTAGTTCCATGCATTTTCCTGCAAATGACACAATTTCACTTTTCTTAATGACTGAGTAAAAATCAATTGTGTATCTGTACCACATTTTCTTTATCCATTCATCAATTGATGAACCTAGGCCAGTTCCATAGTTTAGCAATTGTGAATTATGCCCCTATAAATATGGATAATCACATATCCCTGTAGTATGATGACTTGAATTCTTCAAGATAAATATCAAATAGTGGTATAGCTGGGTCATATGATCATTCCATGCCTAGCCTTTTGAGGAGCCTCCATACTGATTTCCATTATAGTAATACTAATTTTCTGTCCCACCAATAGTGTAAGAGTGTTCTTTTTTCTCCATATCCTCTCTAGCATCTATTATTTTTGTTCTTGATGAATGCCATTCTGACTGATGTGAGATGAAATATCAGCATAGTTTTGATTTACACTTTCCTAATTAGTAATGATGTTGAACATTTTTCTGTATATATTTTTGTCATTTATATTTCTTCTTTTGAGAAATGTCTGTTTAGTTCACTTGACTATTTATTAATTAGGTAATTGGATTTTTTGGATATTTCATCTTCTGTTGTTCCTTGTTACCATTCTCTCCTCCCTTTATTACTAAAAATGAAAGGGAATTCAGAAAAACAGTAGGTCAGTAAGTACTCTTGTTTACAAGTGAAAGAAAATCAACTCAAACTAACATAGACAAAGGTGAGGGCAGTGTTTTCTTTTACAAGTGAAAACCCTGGGGGTAATTCTGACTGCAGGTACAGCTGGTTTCAGTGATTTTTTTTTTTTTTTGTCTTTTAATCTCTTAGTTTCCATCCCATTTTCTGGCCTCCCTTGTAGCCACAAGATGTCAGTAAGCATTCCATGCTCTTCTCTTACCAGCCATTTGTGGACCTCTGAAACAGTCTTTTGGGACCAGTTCAAGCCAAAGTGGCAGACTGTGTTTCCTTGTTCAGGGAGTTTCCATGCTCTGATTTCTTAGACTTGGTCATCTTCCTACCTCACCAACCATAGGGTAAAATGCAGAGGAAAGATCCCAAGAAAAATTAGAAGTTACTTCTGTAAGAAGAGAAAACAGACACTGGAGACAGATAAAAACACTCTGGTCAGATTCCCCTGCTGTGGCCAGTGTGGTCAAACTTTCAGTTCCAGTGAGAGGAAAAAGGGGATTAGGAAACAAAGATTTAAAAAGATTTTGAAGATTACACTGGGATTAGGTGGAGCTCTATTCTCTGATGGAGATGGAGATCTAAAGAGTTGCATGAGTAATCCTTATTTATATATGTCCCATTATCAAGTTAAAGACTATGAAACCATTATTCTCTGTGTTCAGGAAAGTCACAGAAACTAGGACATCTAAGTAGCCAGTTGCCACCCACACTCACAAAGATTAATGTTAGGAGCCACATGCAGCTCTCAAGAAAGTCTAATGTCAAATGTTACTCTAAAGTTGGCAGACACAAGAGAAGTGGAACTGGTGAAATACTGTGGTTGTCTAGCATAAAAGTTTCTTCCTTCCCAGGAGCTATAAGCATGAGATCAAGATCAGAGTTGATAGGACTTTTGCATAAAGTCTTCCTATGCAGGTCATTGCCACAGTAGCAGTACAGTATCCTGTGCCCTTTTACAGAAACATTCCCAGGCACCAGGCATGCCACAAACATGAGGTCATTGGAGACCCCCAATCTCAGTCACTGCTAGCCCATTCTCTGCCACCACTTTCCACACTACCCTCTGAACTTCAAGGAATAGCTGACTACACCACATAGCTTGGAAACCTCTATGTCAGCTCATGACACTGTTGAAGACCCCAGGTATCAGGACATCTCCATTTCATAGATGAGGAGATCAGGGCTCAGAGGGTGTTAAACTTTATTCCTAAGGTCACTGGTGTTGAAAGTGGTAGAGCCAGAACCTAAAGACAAATCCAGTCTCCAAAGATGTGTTTTAAATCATTCTTGGTGTTCCAGCTCACTAATTTTCTCCCTGAGTAACAAAAAATATTATCATAGACCTTGAGAAGGAAGAGGGAATCAGAAAGGATGAAGATTCCCTGATAGTACCTCATGAAGGACCTGCACCAATTTGTTGCTGACTTTGAAAGACTTCCTGTCTGCTCACATCTTCTAGTTGTTTCCACCAATATGTATTTCCACATTGCCTTTGTACTTTTTGCACTTGAATTATTTTTCACTTACTTATTTTTCTTAAGTCACCTTGCCTATTATACTTACAAAAAAGTATTTAACGCCTCAATGGTTTATGGCAATTTTTGATAAAAATGAGTATCATTTGCCCCAAATAAAAATTGACTTCAAAATCCCATAGAACTACTAAATTAATTACCAATCATATGGGCACCATTCAAAATTATTCATCTGAGGCATGGTCTTCAGATTCAGCTTGGAGAATTGGAGCTACTGGGTCACACCAGAACACAAATGACCCCTGTGCTCTTCTGCTACATGCACTTTTACAAGCATTCCTTCAATCTCCATTGCACTCTGAGAGAAAGGCAAGGGAAGTCCCAATTTCCCTTAGCCAGAAGGCCAGGAAGATATACTACCCCAAATGTAATCAAGTTCACACACTTCAAAACCAGGTTACTGATCCTGGTCACTATATCCTTAGTTTCCAACCACATACGGTTGAGGTCACGGTTTTTTCCAGCACCTTCTTTCCTGATCATTGAGTGATGTCATAACTCCCAATTTAACTATTCTGTGGTTATTGCTTGTTAAGTGCTCTAGGATGAAACCAGGCTTGCACAGTGTCCCCAGGAAGTTTGGCAGAAATAGGCTGAGCAGTCACATCTTTTCCCACTGTCCTACTGTCCATCTGCTTCTCAAATGTATGCTAGAGACCAATCTCCATGGAAGAACAGAGGAACCACTAAAAAAAAAAAAGGGTCTTTGAGAGTATGAGTATGCAGGAAAAAGCCCTCAGGTGTACAGAGAAGCAAGCCAGCCCTGTGGGTATTTGTCTCCCCATCTTGCACAACCAGCTGGGGCACAGCTATATTGAATCAATGTTCCCTGACCCCTGGCACATATTTACCATTTATTAAACTGAAAATATTTCCACCTCAAATTACATTGTGCTCTAGTTCCAAGGACAGAGTATTAACCCTTCAATCTAGAATAATCTTGTTTCTGTAATATGACAATGCAGTCACAATGATATTCTTTCACCTGGGAGGTGGACTACATGATCTGCTGGACTCTAATGATCTTATAGAAATAGAAATCACAGGCTTGGGTCACCTAAAGATATCTAAAAATCCCCACCCCACCCTCCTCCTGAAGACTCCAACTCTTTCCATCCTCTAAATGGGAAAGAGTTTATGTCACTGCTTAAACCAGATGCTGTACATAGACTAAATTTTATCTTCCTTAGAAAGCACTATGGAATCATTGTGTCTTTCAGGAGTCAGGATGTGGCCTGTGCCCTTTTCTCTCACAGTCAACCACTCTATTCCCTGTTGCTCAGTCCTATTTTACAACTGAGCTTCAGTCTGGCTACCTCTAGGTTCAAACCCAGGGTTGGTGGGGGATAACCAAGAGGGGAGGCTGCTTTCCACCATTCAAGATTCAGCACAACTGTACCAGGAGAGAGCTGAGTTGGGTCAAGTGACACAAACAGTATAAGGGGGCAAAGGTCTGAACAATTCCAGGGCCGAGTTTGTGCAAAGGAAACAGGATTCCAAGGAAGACTGGTCTTGTTGGAAAGGGATGGGACAAAACAAAGTCCCTTCCCCAACCAAAAACCTTTTACAGTCACTCTGGTGTTACTATTTTTGGTAAGATCTTTAAATTTTACAGGTTATTTTTATACTAGCTAAAAACTAGAGGAACCTAAATATTCAAGAGAAGCAATATGGCTGAATTAATTGGTACATTGTTCCACAACTCTTATGCAGACCTAAAAATGATAGTTAAAAATATGGTGGTTTAAGTAACTCAGAAAATACTCAAATGTAAAAAAAAAATAGTAAATTGCATGTATGATGAGATTACTACTGTGCCATCCGATGATGTACTTACTTGTTGAGCAAAAGGTCTCAAACATACTCAACTGTAGTGTTGCTAGTAAATTTGTGGGGTTGGTGTGCAGAAATATAGAGATATGTGGCCTGATTAGATTCACTGTTCCCACTTGGAACCTCAGAGCTGTCTGGTACACCCAACTCTCTCCTGCAAACCCTACATAGCTGCCAATGGGAATTAATGTTAGGAAGCTCATCTAGGTATACCTAAACTGACCTGCCCCATAGAAGGTACTATGCCAAGAATAATGGCACTGGATATTGCAGGATCCAAGTCATCTTGAGAGTTTTCCCCTAAATATTCATAATTAAATGAACATTCCCATGGGACCGAATGTGTCAATGTTGTCTGGGCATTGAGCCCTGACCCTGATATCAGGGATTTTACCATCCAGGGTGAATATTCACAAGTGAACCCTTTGCTTCTGGCTGGTCCTCTAGCATTATAAGAGAATTCAAGGGTGCCAGACTATGCTGCCAGTCACTGCTGCAGCACTCTGAGTCTTTTTTCTGTCTCTCTCTGCTGCCTGAACCCCCTCAGCAGGACTCCACAAGGCAGTTCCTTCATCAGCACTGTTGAAGGTCATATGTTTATATGTTGCTTGTTACCACTAGGATGAAACTAGAGCCCTGGTACCTTTACTGTCATTACTTCTTGTTAATGCTGATACTTGCACTGGTTATAAAATCCTAGGAGACTGTAGGCCATGTCAGATATGCACAAGAATCTGGGCCAGCCTTCAACTCAGCACCTAGTCCAATGTGCCCAGAAGGAATAACTGCAAAATTAAACCTCAATTAGCCAATATTTACTGACCTCAAGTTGTGACTCTCAGAGGGATATGACACACCATGGCTAGGAGGACTTTGGGCATGTTTGTTACCAGTCTAAATTTGGCTTAGTAGGGGAAATGGTCTTTCAGAAAATGATTTAGTTAGGGAAGTGGCCCAGTCCTCATATCAAGACCTAAGAACCAGGCCTGGAAACCATTAGCTTATCCTTCATGGGTGAATATGGGGCTCCTCGTCTCAACATGTTGCATTTTCTGTTGTACCTCTTGGCTAAATTCCCTCTTCTTACCCCACATCCATTTTTCTCATCATCATGGGCAAGACAGATGTGTGCTGGGCATGCATAAATCCTGGGTATCTGCCTTAAACTTCCTAGTCGATATTTCAAGATAAACTTTTTTTTCAATTTCAAAAATGGAGCAATGTGGCCTCTGATAGTCACATAATATCCTGACATGGCCAGGTTCACTCACATAATGCCCTCTTTATAATCTCTTACACTCAGGTCATACCCTCACTGTGGCCTGTTACACTGATATGCTACATTACTCTGGCCTCTGACATTCACATAATATCCTTACTTGGCCTCTGACACTCACATAGACCCTCACCATGGCCTATCACACATAGCATTTTCACTGACTTCTGACACTCAAATAATGCCCTCACTGGGACCTCTCACTCTAACATATTATGCTCAATGTGACATCTGACATTCACATAATACCCTACTGTGACTTTTGACATTCACATAATACCCTCACTTGGTCTCTGACTCTCACAAAATATCCACACTCTTATGTTGACATTCATACAATATCATCATTTTGACCTTGACAGTAACATAATATTATGACCCCTGCCATTGAAAAAATATACTCACTATGACATCTTATGCTCTCTAATATACTTATAATGATCACATATATTCATATTTTTTCAGAATAGCCACTGAGATTGAAAATTTTTCCTAACTGTGGCCTCTGACATTGAAAAAATACATTCTCATTTTCAAAGTGTCTTTCATGTATTACACTCACCATCACATGAGTTCCTCATATAATACAGTAAAGTGTGACATCAAACACTCATATAATACCATGCTGTGGCCTCTGACACAGAATGTCCTCAATCAGTTTCTTACACTTACATAATTCCTTCATTGTTACCACTGATATATTATTTCCCCATTGTGACCTCAAACTCTCATATAACAAAATTGTGGCATCCTACACACACATTATACTCAGTGAGGTCTCTGATTCTTACATAATACCTCAAATGTGACCTATGACACTGATATAGTATCCTCACTTGGTGTCTGACACTGACATATCTTTCTGAATTTTATACTCACATAATACAATCACTGTGGCCTGTGACTCTCATACAATTTGCTCCCTGTTATCTCTGACACTCACATATTTCCAACTGGAACTTCTGATGTAAAACCATCAAAGTGACCTGTAAAACATAAAATATCCTCTTTCTCCCTGTTGCCTGAACCCCCTCAGCAACTTGGTTGGTGACATTGACATAGTATTCTCACTGTGAACTCTGATTATCACATATTATACTCTGTGACCTCAGGCACTCAAATAATACCCTAAGTATAAACATTGTCACTGATAAAATACCCTAATGTGACCACTGATCCTCAAAAATGCACTCACTGTGATTTCTCACACTCATATAATAACCTCTGTGTTAACTCAGATACTAATATAACACCTGCATATGCTCTCTGACACATAATACCAAAAATGTGGTCTCTGACACTCAGAATATTCTCACTGGGGCTTCTGACACTCACCTAATACCTTCACTGTGCCTATTGTCCATCACTTAGTACCTTCATTCTGCCCTCTGACAATTACAAAATATTCTCAATTTGCAGTCTCACAATATTTTCAACAGACCTCTGGCATAATGTAATTTTACTCACCGTGATTCAAACACTCACATAATACCTTCACGTGGTCTCTGGCATTTGCATAATATCCTCACTTTTCCTCTGATGCTGACATAATATCCTTAATGTTCTTGTGTCACTTACATAATACCCTTATTGTGGATTCTGATTACAAAAAAAAAAAATCTCACTATGGCCTTGGGCACTCACATATTATTGTCACATGTCCTCTGTCACCCACAAAATATCCTCACTGTGGCCTCTGACATGAAAACAGGATAGTCAGCATGATCTCAGACATATAGTAGTCTCCTGTGGCCACTGACACTCACATAATACCCTCATTTTATCCTATGTCTTTCAAATAATATCTTCACTTGGCTGCTGACCTTTTATAATACCCTACTGTGTTATCTGACATTCACATAACACCCTTATTCTGACCTCTGACACTGACATAATACCATCACAGTGACATATTTCACCCATATTATTTCTTTAGTGTGATCTGAGACACAAACATGATACCCTCAATGTGTCCTCTAATTGACATCATATCCTCACTGTGTCTTCTGTGGCTCATTTAATTATCTCAGAGCAACCTCAGACATGGACATAATACACTCAGAGCACCCCTGACACATAATATCCTAACTGGGGCATCTGACACCGCAATGAAACCCTCACTGTGGCTTCTGGCACTCACATAAATCCCTCAATCTGGTCTCTGACACTCACATAATAGCATTACAGTGTCCACTGACAATATTACAATAACTCACTGGGCTCTGACACTACACAATAATTTAGCATGGCCTCTTAAATTAACATAATGTACTTAGTGTGACACTGAACACTTATTTGCTATCCTCACTGTGTCCTATGACACTGACATAATATCCCATTTTATCCTCTTTTATTCATTTAGTAATATGAAAAGGACCATGGACACTCAAATAATATCCTCAATTTTGCCTCTCTGATACTCACATAATACCCTCACTGTTGCCTGTGATATACATTATATCATCACTTTGTCTCTTATTTTTATATAACTTCCATGTGGCCTCTGACATTCAAACAATGTCCTCATTTTGCCTGACTCTAACAAAATACCCTCTTTATAACCTGTTACAGTCATAAAATATCCACACTATGGTCCATGGTGTTGAAATTATTTTCTCATTATATCCTCTGTCACATAATATCCTCACTTTTCTTGTGTCACTCACTCACATAACACTCTGTGTGACATCTGATACTCATATATTACCCCCACTGTGAACTCTCACACTCAAATGATACACTTACTGTGACCTTTGACACTGACTTAATACCCTCAGTGTGGCCTCTGATTATATCCTAAGTGTGACCACTGACACTCACATGATGCACTCACTGTGGTCTGTGATGCCTACATAATACCCTCATCATTAATTATGACTCACATTATAAACTTATTGTGACCTCTTATGCTGATATAATATCCTCACTGTGGTCTCAGACACTCACATAATAACCTCTCTGGGACGTCTGACACTTGTAATACTCTCAGTGTGACCTCTAACACTCATATAATAACCTCACTGTGAACTCTGATTCACATACAATATCCTTTCTGTGACTTCTGACTCTCACACAATTTTCTCCAAATGTTCTCTGACACTCACATAACATCTTCACTTTGTATTTTGACACTCAAATATTAACCTCAATTTGCTCTGTCACTCACATAATACCTCACTGTGACCTCTGACACTCAGGTAGTAACCTCTGTTTTACCACTGATGCTCACCAAATACCCACACAGTGACCCCTGAAACTCACATTATACCATCAACATGGCCTCTTAGACTCACATAATACCCCCATAGTGACCTCTGACACTGAAAACATATCCTTCTTTTGACCTCTGTCACTCCAAAACTACCTCCAGTGTGACTTTAGGCACAATCATGATACTTTTACTGTGGCCTCTGAAACTGACATAATAACCTCACTTTTTTCTCTGATACTCATATCTCCTCATAGTGCCTTCTGAACCTCACATGAAACCCCAAGAGTGACATAACAACCTCACTGTGACCACTGACACTGACATAATATGTCACTGTGATATACACTTTACCTCCCTATACCATGTGACACTCAAAAATATCTTCACTGTGACTCTGATAGTCACAAAATAGCCTGACTTGACTTCTTACACTGGACAATATCCTCACTCTGACATCTCACACTCACAAAATAAGCTCATTTTCACTTGTGACATTCAAAAATATCTTCACTTGCCTTTGACACTAATGTTATATCCTCAATGTGACATTTGACACATTATACCCTCACTCAGACCTGTGACACAAATGTCCTCCATTGATCTCTCTCGCTGACATGATACCCTCATCTAACATCTCACACTCACAGATTACACTCACTGTGACCTCTAACGCTTACTTAATATCCTCACTGTGTGTCTACAGCACTCATAAAATATACACACTGTGGTCTCTGACATACATTTAATACCCTCCTTTGCCCTCTAAATCTGAAATAATATCCTCAGTGTGACCTCTGTTACTCATATAATAAACTCAGTGTGACCTCTCTCACACACAAAATATCCTTACATGGCCTGGTCACTCACAGAATACCCTCAATGTGTCCTCTGGCTCTCACATAATTCCTCTTCTGAGACCTGTGACTCTCAAATAATATTCTCATTGTTCTTTTTTAGAAACTGACATAATACCTCTGTGGCCCCTCATACTCACATTATGTCCTCACTGTGATCTTTGACACTCACATTATTTTCTGAAATGGCTTTGAACACTTTCATTTATCTTCACTGGTGCCTGTGATACTCACCTAATTTCCTCACTTGTTACGTGACACTCACATGATATCCTCACTGTGAGTCTGATAGTCACATAATATCCTCACATGACCTCTGACACTCACATAATGTCCTCACTGTGACCTCTTATGATCACAATATAACCTCACTGGGATCTCTGTTACTTATGCAATACCCTCACTTTGGATTATGACATTCACAAAATATCCTCACTTGACCACTGACACTAATGTAATATTCACACTTTGACCACTGACACTCAAATAATAACCAAAATGTGATCTCAGACACTCATATTATGCGCTTAATTCAACATCTGACACAGACATTATATTCTTAATTGGCCTCTGACACACAATATTATCAATGCTACCTCTGACAGATTATAACTACACTGTGACCTCAGGCACTCACATAATACCTTCACTGTACACTCTAACACTCACATAAATCCCCAATTCTGGTCTCTGACAATCACATAAAACACATATTTTGACCTCAGACACAGACTACTACCACTCTGGTCTCTTTCATTCACGTAATATTGCACTGTGTCTTCTGAAAGTCACATAAATATTTTCACTGGGTCCTCTGACACACATAAAATATCCTCAGTTTGACCTCTGACATTGACATAATACCCTCATTGTGATGTCTGAAACTGATATAATATCCTTCTGTGAATTCTTGAACTCATAATGTCATCATTTTGGTCTCTGATACTGACATAGTATCCTTATTCTAACCTGTGATACTCACATAATACACAAAGATTGGCCTCCTATACCCACATATTACATTCACTATGACTTGTTATGCACATAATACCATTTTGTGACCTGAGACACTCACATCATGCTTGCAATGTAGCCTCTGACACTCACATAAAATCCACATTTGGTCTCTGATATTCATATAATAAATTCAATCTGGTTTCTGACACTCACATAATACTCTATCTGTGACCTCTGTCACTCACTTAATATACTCACTTTTGCCCCTAATATTCACATAATATCTTCACTTGGCAAGTGACACTCACAAAATGACACTCACATAATACCCTCAATGTGGTCTCTAATACTCACCAAATACCTTCAATATGGTCTCATGCACTCACATAATGGAATTGTCACCTCTGATGCTCACATAATACTGTCACTGTGACTTGGGGTACTCGTAATATCCTCATGCTGGCCCCTGATATGAGAAAATATTCTCACTGTGGCCACTGACAGTCACATAATTTCCACAGTGTTGTCCCTGTGATTGACAATATATCCCAACTGTAGCCTCTGACACTCATATAATATCCTTTCTGGGACAGTTGCCACTCATATAATGTCCTCATTTGGTTCTGACAATCATATAATACCATCACTGTGGCCTCTAACACATAATATACACAATTAAACCTCTGACACTTACTTAATACTCTCACTCTGGCCTCTGAAACACAAAATACCATTACAGTGGCCTCTGACATTCACATAAATCCTCAATGTGGCCTCTCACATTAATATAATATCCTCACTGTGGCCAATAAGACTCACATAAATTTCTCACTGTAGCCTCTGACACTCACATAATATCATCACTCTTACCACTGACACATAATGTTCTCAATGAGACCACTGTGACCACTGTCGCTCATTGAGTTGTTTCCTTGAGGTCTCTGACACTCAATAAACATAGTCTGGCCTCTGACACTGATATCATGTCATCAGTGTGGCCTCAAACATTTATATAAAATCCTTACTGTGACTTCTGACCCACAATATCCTCACTATGGTCTTTGACTCTCACATAATATTCTATGTCCTCTGACAACTTATATAATACACTCACTGTTACCATGACAATCACATAATATCTTCCCTTGGTCTGACTCAAAAAATTCCCTCATTCTTACCTTGATACTCACATAAAATCCTGATTGTGGCCTCTGACATTCACATATAAACCTCAGTGTGTCCTCTGACTTTCACATAATATCTTCACTGTGACCTCTGAAACTCACATAACATGTGACCTCTCACACTCACATAATACCCTCACTTTGGACTCTGACATTCACATAATATCCTCACTATGAATAATTACATTCACATAATGTCTATACTGTAACCTCTGATGCTTACATAATACTCTTCCTCTGGTCTCTGACACACATAAAATATCCTCCATGTGGCCTCTCAAACTCACATTAGACTCTCACTATAACATCTGACACTCAAAATCCTTATCTGGCTTCTGACATTCATATAATATCCTTAGTATGACCTCCGGTTCTCACATAATATTCTCACTCTGACCACTAACCTTGACAAACTATCCTCACTGTAGCCATTGAAATCCAGATATTACACTCACTCTGGCCTCTGACACATAATATGTTCACTCTGGCAGCTTACATTCACATAATATCTTTTATATGCCTACCAACACTCACATAATACCTTCACAATGCCTCTGACACTCTGGTAATTACCTTACTATAGCCACTGATAGAGAATATCCTTATGTGGTCTATGACACTTACTTATCCTCATTCTGGCCCCTTTTACATAATACTCTCCCTTGACCTCTAACACTCACATAATATCTTCACTGTGGCCTAAAATACTCACAAAGTATTTGCCCTGTGAACTCTCACATTCATATGCAATCCTCACTTGACCACTTTTTTAAAAATACCATTTTTTAAAGATTAACATGTAAATTACAGAAAAATAAAATTACAAAGCAAAGAACAAAGTTATTAATTTGCAAGCAGTTTACTTGGATATGCCTTCCAGGTCATGAGTATACATTCACAACTTCACATTTTATGTGATTGAGATCATTGTGAGTATCATGCTTTTCCACACATGAATATTTACCAAAACAAAATCTAATACCTACCTCATTTGACAACTTACATTCACATAATATCATAACTCTGAAACAAGAAACTCACATAAATACCCTCACTCTGGCCTCTGACACTCATATGTTTTCACTTGCCCTCTAAAACTAGCATACTATCCTCACTATAGAACCTGACACACACATAATACACTCACTGTGACTGAATACACTAATACCCTTAATGTGACTGCTGACACTCACATAATATCCTTAGTATGCAGTGTGTCCTTTAGTATTAACATAATCTTCATACATTAGAATTTATAACTAATATAGCAGTTGTCCTTTGGCTTTTAATGCCAACATATTATCAATTATTTTACATCTAAAATTAAGAGTTTCCCAGAGTTCTTTCCAATTTATGGAATATGGAATATGTGGCCTCTTAAACTCATATAAAAACTGTCCTTTGGTGCTGAGTTTGTGGCTTACTGTTAGAGCACTTGCCTAGCACAAGTGAGGAACTGGGTTCAAACCTGAGCAACACATAAAAAATAAATTAATAAAGTTAAATTTAAAAAAATTCTGTTATTTTTTAAAATGTCCCTTGATCTTTATATACTGATATTATATTCATACTATAGCATTAAAACTGCTGTAATCACTAGACTCTGGATCTTCATACTAACATGCTTTCCATTCTATAAAATCTAAACCTAACACAATAGCTGCCTGACTTGGTACCCTCAGTATGAATGTAATAATTTTGTTGTGCCCAATAAAACTAATAGCTGTCATGTGGTCTTTAATGTTAAAGAAATATTCTTACTATTCCACTTTAAACTAATATAGTAGATTCCCTGGGACCTCAAGGATGATTATAATATCCATAGTGACCATCTAAAACACATATAAGAGCTCTCCTGTAAACTTCAATAATAATACAATATTCCTTTTATGGTTGTTCCATGTCCTTTTAACTGTATATGCATACAATAGCATGGAAAACTATACAAAAGTTGTTCTGTCCTTTAATATTATTAAAATTTGTCTGATATTACAACATCAGAAGTGGATAACACATTTATCAGATTTACAGGGTACTCAAATATTAATATAATATCCACACTAGAGTATGAAATACGATTATAAAAGCTGTGCTGCCGCCTCTAAATCTAATGTGTTATTCATAGCCTAGCATCTAAAGTGAATACACTAGCTCCCCTCTACCTTGAAATACTAATATGACACTCATATTATCACCTAAAAATCCAATAAAATATATGTCCTGTAGTCTTTAATATTACTTTATGCAATATTTTTTATAAACTCTGAAACCAATGTAATAATAACTTGTGGATTTTAATATTCATTTAATATCCTTGATATAACATCTAAAATTAGTAAATGGGTGTTCTGTAGCATTTAACATAGCATATTTATATTACACAACATTATCCTAATAAAATATCTGCATTTTTGGTATTAAATAATTTTTATGAGTTACCATTAAAATTAATGTATTAACTACCATGTTGATTTTAATCCTAAGATGATATGCATACTTGAGTTTCTAAAAATGACCTAAAAATTTATTTCTGTTTTTTAATATCATATGATATCCATACTATGACATATCAAATTGATATGATAGCTGCCTTTTAAAATTGATGTAATATTCATACTATAGGAAGTACAACTAATAAAATAATGGCCCTGAGGTTTTAATACTATTATATTTTCCATAGTATAGCATTTAATATTAACATAACAGCTTCTATAGACTTTGCATATTGACAGAAGAGGTGTGCAATAACATCCATAACAAATATAATAGCTATTACATAATCTTTTATGCAAAAGTACTTTCATAATAAAATTCCTCAAGATAATGCAATATCTGTCATTAGTTATTAATAGTAATACCAATAGTGCACTATCCAAAGTGATATAATAGTTGTCCTGTGGATTTTAGACCTATTTTAGAATTCATACTATTATAGACTAGGGCTGCTCTTCCTGAGCTTCACTGGAAGCAAGCAGAGAGGTAAGACAGAGCACTAGCTGGAACAAGGATGCAAGTTCTCAACAGACTCCCTTAGAAACAAACTATGCCCAGTAATTGAAAGAGCTCAGAAGTCAGCTCATCAGGCCTCATATAAAGCATCATCTTTGTCCCACTTCTCTGGGAGAAACATGTCACCAATAATGCAACTGCAATGAAACATCCCTCAGTCATACAAAGGGTTCCATGCCACCTAGGATTTGACCCTTCAGATCTGAGTTGCAGTCTTGCACCTGAGACAAACAAGATGGACCCTTAATTCCATGGTCGCTTTCTCAGGATCATCATACCCTGAGTACACATCTGAAGATATGAGGACATGAGGAGGGACATACATAGCCTGCACTGCCTTGCTGCTTTTTGGTAACACAAGACCAGAGAGCAAAGTCTGTGGGCTGTGTTTTTAGGGTGTCTCATTCTCACACCGACATTGATTGTTCTCGGCTTCACACTATGCCTTTAATTACTCTATTTGCCAAATTTTGATTTCAATAGGAAAGCTGTGGTCATATTATATCACTTTAAAATTTTTATTTTGTCTTTGTTGGTCTTCCCATCAGAAAAAATGATAATTTTAAAAGAATGCATGTTCTCGTGATTTTTCTATTGAGAGTTTGGTGCACTACACCTTTGTCTTGGTTGCCCTTCTTAGAAAGGGAATAGTACAGCCATCAGAGCTTGGTGCCTCAGTGTTTGGAACTGGTGATTCTGTGATTCAGAGTGTGAAAGTCAGGACTGGGACCATTAGATACAGAACCATGTTGAGGATATTGGTAGAAAGATGTACTGGAGGCAAGGGACTAACACTCAGGTAGGTTTTATTGATATACTTGTACATGGGACTTCATTGTTAAGACAGTGAATCTGTTTCCAGTGGAATCAAACCCCTCTGGAACCCAGGATTCATCACCTCTTTTCTGTAATTTCTTTTTTCTCCTATTTTGGATAATTAAGCAGCAATCCCAGCAAATCGGTTTTTAGGCATTTTCCAAGAGTGGTCAATGAAGAGAAATTATCACTAGCTGACATTGTTAATTTAAATGTTTTTTATCTTCCCTTTGAAATTAATTGAACTTCTACTCATTGCATGGTCCTACCAGGCCTGCCAAAGCTCACACAGGGCTCTTTCTCATTCCTGAAGAAACTTAGTAGATAAGGAATGGTATCACATAATGCCATAATGTCATAGTATGAATATCTATAGGAGCAGGAGATAAGAGGAGAGAATTTTCCATGACTTCAATTTTACCAGCTTAGAAAACAGGGACTATTTCCTTTTTTCAAATTCACTGGTGCCTCAGGGCTTACCAAACTCAGCACCATTAAGAGTTGCAGGTTGTCCTTGTGGTGATTCTCTCCATTTGTTGGTTTCCAGTAAATTTCAAGGAATATAGAAGCATTCAGCAATGCTCTATCCTAGGAACCCTCTGTCAGGGATGATTGCACATATGAGTATTAATATTCAAGTCTTTCCAAGCCCGTGATCTATCATCAGACTCTCATCTTTGTGGGAAGGTAATGAGAAGTCAATTAGTTATGTGTGCACAAGCAAAATGTTCTAAGCCTTTGAGATTGTTTGCTAATTTTTGATGTTTCTTAATAGAAGAGAAGGAGATCAGCTTCTTGTGTTCATTCAGAAGTGGGCACAGGGTACTCAGTGAAACTGCAATACACTAATGACTATCCCCTGAAGAGAGTGGTTACCTAGTCCTTTTCCATTTTTCAAAGCTGAATTGTCAATCCTTCTCTCTGCTCCAGCAACCTTAGCTATTGAATAAATATTGACTTCTGAGTTGGTTCTTTGTTCTTCTACTGGGGCTTTCTTTCCAAATTTTAGTTAGAAGAATAGAAAGAAACTGTCTTCAATAACACACACAAAAAGAAGTGACCTGCTGTGACCATGAAAGAAGCAGTGCAGATGTTCCATAAAGAAATAGAGGAAGAGAATTCCACTCCCATGGTTAGGACCATGGTATTGAATGATGTTTTGGCAATTTCACACCATCATTTCTTCTTGATAAAAATTACATTCATGAATTCTATAACCAAGATATTTTCATCTATGTAAGGCCTTTAGAAATGGAAACAGAAATGCCAGTTCCTTGCTATTTAATGGGGTCCTTGGAAGTTTGCCTGCTGCCACACAAATTTTCATAAAAATCTCTTGAATATAGCAGTGCCACTTCTATGGGACTAGAGAGACAAAGAAATGAGACTTCTGATGACTACATCTTGGAAGTGAAATACCATGGCTCTTGCTGATTTATTTTTCTTTGAAAACAGATGCTGATGTAAATTTGCTTAGATGGGGAAGCTACAGGTTTTGGAAAATAGAATTCCTGGGTGCCAGTGATCCCTTGTAGTGTACCCACATCATACAATGAGAAGAAATATTGAAACAATTCTAAATTTCACAGGAAGCATTGGAAGGTCTATGGCACAGGGAGTCTATCTCTGAAAATCCATCATGACAAACTTGCAGCGAGGCAGAGTGGAAACAAGGAAAAAGTAGAAATTGATTTCCTCTCTTTGTTGAAATAACATCATGGTAGAGTTGTATGTCATTCCTTGTCCCTCTCCTTTATGTGTTGTTTTCTGTATGTTGGTGCATTACAGACACATGACTCAAACATTAGAGTTCCCAAGGATTACATATATAAATGACCTGATACACCTGATGACAACTTCAAAAGCATGATAGAATAAACCCAGGGGAATAAATGGCAAAATTACTCAGGACATGTAAGGCATAATGACTTCTTCAGGACCACCCAAATAACCAGAAGGAGGAAATGGGTATGATTCAAACTGTCTCTCCAAGCCAGGTGAGTTGGCTACACCTGGGACAGTCTCAGGACCAGATTCATTATGTGTTGGTGTAACCATATCCATTTGTGTATATGTCAAGGAAAGATGGGAGGAACCTTCATCTTAGTGGGCCATTAGAAAAATCTTGTGTGAGAAAGGTCTTTGGGTATGGAGTCCCCAAGGAAGTGACCTCACTTCCTTGACAATAGAACACAAAGAACTTGGAACCCTAGTAGTTAGGCACCCACATTCCAGATAAACTCCCATTCTGCTCGCTTGTGTTGAGATAGCAAGTCCAAAGTCAAGAGTTCTTGTTGTCTACTCATCTTTGGATGTTTATTTCTCAGGAAAGTCCCTAGTAGGGACCTTTCCCAAGATTGGAAGCACTGTAACAATGTTGGGACCAACAACTCTGGTGATATATCCCAAGAAGATTAGAGGTGAAAGAGGACAGGCTATTGGAAGTGAGTAGAGTCTAGTCCTCCACTCAGATTCCCATTTAGATAGCACCAGACCTCAGAAGCTTTTGTCTGTGTGTGTTTATATTTGTGTCTCATATTTGTGACTCATTGAATTTGATGTTGATCAAGCTGTGATACTATCCTTTAAAAGAGTGCCACCTTGTATCATTCCCTCTGCACCTCAGAGGGACATAACAACATATTTCAGTGAGTACAAACTAGTACTTTACAAGCCCTAGTAACTATACTTCTTATCAAATCTTCTCTAAACACCTTAGAGAGCCTTCCTACTTACCTCTCAGAGAGTCTGCAATACACACCTCAAACTTTTGACTCACCACAGAGACCTTTCTAATACATGCAAATAGCCCTTCTGTTCACTTAAGTGAACACTTAAATTCTCATCAATAAGCCTTCCTACAACCTCATAAAACCCTCCTACATCCTTCAGAGAGTCCTCCCTACAAATCAGAGAGCCCATCATACATAAAAATGAGAACCCACTTAACACCTCAGAGAATCTTTTCTTCACACCTCAAACTCACTTTCCTACATGTCTAAAAAATGGCTCCCTAGTAATACCAAGAACTTTTTCTACACACCTCAAATTCCCATTCATATACCCCATAGGGACACTACCTCCACACTTTATTGAGCAACACCTGTACAACTCAGAAAGCCTTGCCTATACACACCAGAGAGTATTCACTATAAAATCCAATGAGATGTTAATTCAAACCTCAGAATTCGGTGCTATAAACAACAACACATCCTACTACACATCTCAAATACCACTTACTGCTCAACAAAATGCCTTCTCTACTCACCACTGTGGGTTGGCCTGACACACCTCAAAGAAGACTCTGGATACACTGTTAAGTGGTCTTCCTAAACAACGTAGGTATTCCCCCTATTATACTCAAAGTATACTCCCATTATATCTCATTGTGTTCTACCCAGTCATATCAGATGGATTTCATTATTCATTTCTGAGGGTCCTAACTACACAAGAGAGAGCACTTCTATGCAGACAAAAGCCCCTCTACACTCTACATAGGTTCCTCCTGCACACTTAATAGAGACCTCCCTACACACCTCAAGTCATCTGCACTACAAATCTCAGAGATACTTCCCTTCACACTTCAGTGAACACTTCCTGCAGACATAGCATTCACCTCTCCACACAGCTCAGAGCCCTACCTACTCATGTCAAGGGCCCTTTCTACAAAATTCAGAGGGCCATCCATACACAACTTAGACACATTTCCTACACACATTATTTATCAATCACTGTATCAATGTTGGGACCAGAGGACTGTTGCTAAACACCACAAACTATGCCTCTACACACCTCAGAACGACATAATTTCACTATTCAGAAGGCACTGCTACATACTTCATAGAGCTCTCCTTTCAAACTTATGTTTGTCCTCATTTATCTCAGAGATTGCTCCTCACTCACCATAGATTTCCACAAATGCAAACCTCAGTTAACTCTTAATTTTTACCAGTGAGCACTCACCTTATACATGTCATTCAACAGTTCTCCCTACAATATAAGCGAGGCTCCTATACAAACATCAAAATGCCATTTCAACAAATCTTTTAAAACCCTACCTACACATCTCTTGTAGCCCCCAAATCAAACCAAAAAGTCCTCCATTTACCTTCAAGGGCCAAAACTACAAACATAAAAGAACCCCCTAGATATTCTTGTGAGTATCCTACCAAAACACCACACAGTTATTCTCTTCTATCCTCAAATATTCCTCTCACCAAACCTGAATTTATTCTTCTTTATAATTTGTTTTTATTGTAAACAAATGGGATACATGTTGTTTCTGTTTATACATGGAGTAACAGCATACCATTTGGGCAATCTTACATTTACATAGGGTAATGATGCTTGATTCATTCTATTATTTTTTCTTTCCCCCTACCCCTCCCACCCCTGTTTTCACTCTATAGAGCCCCTCTTTCATCCAGTCTTCACCCCCAACCCACATTATGTGTCATCAACTCCTTACCAGCGAGATCATTCATCCTTTGGTTTTTTGAGATTGACTTCTCACTTAGCATGATACTCTTCAATTTCATCCAGTTGCCTGCAAATGCCATAATTTTATGATTCTTTATAGCTGAGTAATATTCCATAGTGCACATATATACCACAGTTTCTTTATCCATTCATCAATTGAAAAACATCTAGGCTGGTTCCACAGTCTGGCTATTGTGAATTGAGCAGCTATGAACATTGATGTGGCTGTGTCTCTGTAGTATGCTGATTTTAAGTCCTTTGGTATAGGCCGAGGAGTGGGATAGCTGGGTCAAAAGGTGGGTCCATTCCAGGTTTTCTAAGGAATCTCCACGCTACTTTCAAGAGTGGCTGCACTAATTTCCAAACCCACCAGCAATGTATGAGTGTACCTTTTTCCCCACATCCTCTCCAACACCTATTTTTGCTTGTATTCTTGATAATCCCCATTCTAGTTGGGATGAGATGAAATCTTAGGGTAGTTTTGACTTGCATTTCACTTATTACTAAAGATGGTGAACATTTTTTCATATATTTGTTGATTGCTTGTAGATCTTCTTCTGTGAAGCATCTGTTCATATCCTTAGCCCATTTGTTGATTGGTTATTTTTATTCTTGGTGCAGTTTTTTGAGTTCTTTCTATATTCTGGAAATTGTGCTCTATCTGAAGTATAAGTGACAAAGATTTTCTCCCACTCTGTAGGGTCTCTCTTTGCATTGTTGATAGTTTCATTTGTGAGAGAAAGCTATTTAGTTTGAATATATCCCAGTTATTGATTCTTGCTCTTATTTCTTGTGCTATGGAAGTCCTGTTAAAGAAGTCTGATCCTAAGCCAACAAGTTGAAGATTTGGACCTACTTTTTCTTCTATAAGATGCAGCATCTCTGGTCTGATTTCAAGGTCCTTGATCCATTGTGAATTGATTTTTGTGCAGGGTGAAAGATAGGGGCTTGGTTTCATTCTGTTGCATATGGATTTCCAGTTTTCCCAACACCATTTGTTGAACAGGCTGTCTTTTCTCCATTGCATTTTTTTTGGCACCTTTGTCCAGTATGAGAAAATTGTATTTATTTGGATTTATGTCCATGTCCTCTATTCTGTACCATTGATCTACCTGTCTATTTTGGTGCCAATACCATGCCATTTTTGTTACTAATAGAAGTTAGTTGAAGTTCTGATATTGCGATACCCCCTGTTTTATTCTTCCTGCTAAGGATTGCTTTAGCTATTCTGGGTTTTTTATTCTTCCAGATGAATTTCATAACTGCTTGTTCTATTTCTGTAAGAAAAATCATTGGGATTTTAATTGGAATTGCATTGAATCTGTATAGCACTTTTGGTAGTATGGCCATTTTGACAATATTAGTTCTGACTATCCAAGAACATGGGAGATCTTTCCATCTTCTAAGGTTTTCCTCAACTTCTTTTTTAAGTGTTTTGTAGTTTTCATTGTAGAGATATTTTACCACTTTGGGTAGATTAATGCCCAAGTATCTTATTTTTTTTTTTTTGAGGCTATTGCAAATGGAGTTGTTTTCCTCATTTCCCTTTCGGCTGTTTTGTCGCTTGTGTATATAAATGCTTTAAATTGATGCGTGTTGATTTTATAATCTGCTATTTTGCTGAATTCATTGATGAGGTCTAGAAGTTTTCTGGAGGAGGTTTTTGGATCCTCTAAATATAGAATCATGTCATCAGCAAATAATGACAGCTTAAGTTTCTCTTTTCCTATTTGTACCCTGTTAATTTCTTTGGTCTGCTTAATTGCTCTGGCTAGAGTTTCAAGGACAATGTTGAATAGAAGTGGTGAAAGAGGACCACTTGTTGTGATGAAACAGGAAATATCATGACAGAAAATATCCCTGTCTTGTTCCCTTTTTTAAAGGGAATGGTTTCAGTTTTTCTCCACTAAAATGATGTTGGCCATGGGCTAAAGTTTAGGTATGTTCCTGCTATCCCTATTTTTTCTAGTGTTTTGAGCATGAAGGGGTGTTTTGTTGAATGCAATTTCTGTGTCAATTGAAATAACCATATTATTCTCATCCATAAGTCTATTGACATGATGGATTATGCTTATTGATTTACGAAGGTTAAACCATCCTTTCATTCCACGGATGAACCCCACTTGATTGTGGTGACAATTTTCTTAATATGTTTTTGGATACTGTTTGCAAATATTTTGTTAAGAATCTTTAAATCTATTTTCATCAAGGATATTGGTTTAAAATTTTCTTTCCTTGATGTATGTTTTCCTGGTTTGGGTGTGAGGGTGATATTAGCTTCATAGAATGAGTTTGGTAGGGTACCCTCCTTTTGTATTTCCTGGAATACTTTGAGAAGTATTGGAATGAGTTCCTCTTCAAAGGTCTTGTAGAACTCGACTGAGAATTTGTCTGGTCTTGGGCTTTCCTTGGATGGTAGGTTTTTAAAGGCTTCTTCTATTTCATTGCTTGATATTGATCTGTTTAAATTGTGTATGTCCTCCTTGTTCAGTTTGGGAGGAGCATGTGTCTCTAGAAATTTGTCAATGTCTCAGTAGTTTCTATTTTGTTGGAATACAGATTTTCGAAGTAGCTTCTCATTATGTTCTGTATCTCAGGGGTGTCTGTCGTGATATTTCCCATTTCATCACAAATTTTACTAATTTGAGTTTTCTCTCTCCTTCTCTTTGTTAGTGTGGCTAAGGGTTTGTCTATTTTTTTTTACTTTTTCAAAGAACCAACTTTTTGTTTTGTCAATTTTTTGAATTGTTTCTTTTGTTTCAATTTCATTGATTTCTGCTGATTTTAACTATTTCCTGTCTTCTATACTTTTGCTGTTATTCTGTTCTTCTTTTTCTAGGGCTTTGAGCTGTAATGTTAGGTCATTTAGTTGTTGACTTTTCATTCTTTTCTGGAATGTGCTTCATGCAATGAATTCTCCTCTTAGTACCACTTTCATAGTGTGCCAGAGATTTTAATAGGTTGTATCATCATTCTCATTGATCTCTAAGAATTTTTTTATCTCTTTCCTGATGTTTTCTGGTATCCATGTTTCATTCAATAGCATATTATTTAGTCTCCAGTTGTTGGAGTAATTTCTGTTTTTTATTTTGTCATTGATATCTACTCTCAGTTCATTATGATCTGATAGAACCCCAGGCAGTATCTCTATTTTTTTGTATTTCCTAAGGGCTGCTTTGTGGCATAACATATGGTCTATTTTTGAGAAGGTTCCATGTCGTGCTGAGAAGAAACTGAATCTGCTCGTTGATGGATGGAATATTCTATATATGTCTATTAAGTCTAGGTTATTGATTGTGTTATTGAGTTCTATTGTTTCTTTGGTTGGTTTTTGTTTGGAAGATCTATCTAGTGGTGACAGTGTTGTGATAAAATCACCCAGAAATATTGTGTTGTGGTCTATTTGATTCCTGAAATTGAGAAGGA
Source organism: Sciurus carolinensis (assembly GCF_902686445.1). Classification (NCBI taxonomy): domain Eukaryota; kingdom Metazoa; phylum Chordata; class Mammalia; order Rodentia; family Sciuridae; genus Sciurus; species Sciurus carolinensis. The sequence goes on along the minus strand of NW_025920125.1, from coordinate 548,916 downwards.
TTTGTTTGATGTACAGGGATGCACAATTGTTTGGGGCATAAATATTTACTTTTGTTATGTCTTCCTGATTTATGTTTCCCTTAAGCAGCATGAAATATCCTTTTTTATCACTTCTGACTAACTTTGACTTGAAGTCCACTTTATCTGATATAAGGATGGAAACCCCTGCTTTTTTACTGAGTCCATGTGCATGGTAGGTTTTTTCCCATCCTTTCACTTTAGTCTGTGGATGTCTTTTTCTATGAGTTGAGTGTCTTGCAGGCAGCATATTGTTGAGTCTTTCTTATAAACCATTCGGCCAGTCTATGTCTTTTGCTGGATGAGTTTATGCCATTAATGTTCAGGGTTATTATTGAGATATGATTTGTATTCCCAGGCATTTGGGCTTATTTTTGGTTTTTAAGTTGGCTTGATTTCTCCTTTGATTGGTTTTTCTCTGAGGTAGTTCCTCCCTTTGCTGACCTATATTGTTGTTTTTCATTTGCTCTTCATGGAATATTTTCTTGAGAATATTCTGTAGCATAGGCTATTCTTGTAACTTTTGTTTATCATGGAAGGATTTTATTTCATCTACAAATCTGAAGGTTAGTTTTACTGGGTATAGGATTCTTGGTTGGCTACTATGTTCTTTCAGAGCTTGAAATATATTGTTCCAGGCCCTTCTAGCTTTTAGAGTCTGGGTTGAGAAGTCAGCTGCTATCTGTATTGGTTTCCCCCTATATGTAACCTGATGTTTTTCTCTTGTGGCCTTCAAAATCCTATATTTATTTTGAATGTTAGGCATTTTCATTATAATGTGCCTTGGTGTGGATCTGCTGTGATTTTGTGCATTTGGTGTTCTGTAAGCCTCTTGTATTTGATTTTCCATTTCATTCTTCAGGTTTGGGAAATATTCTGATATTATTTCACTGAATAAGTTGTTCATTCCTTTGGTTTGTATCTCTGTGTCTTCCTCAATCCCAATAATTCTTAAATTTGGTCTTTTCATGATGTCCCAGAGTTCCTGGAGATTCTGCTCATGAATACTTACCATCTTCTCTGTTTGGGCAACTTTATTTTCAAGATAAATATTTTGTCTTCATTGTCTGAGGTTCTGTCTTCCAAGTGATCTAGTCTTTTGGTGATGCTTTCTAATGAGTTTTTATTTGGTTTATTATTTTCCTCATTTCAAGTATTTCCATTGGTTTATTTGAGAATCTCTATCTCTTTGTTGAAATGATCTTTTGCTTCCTGCAGTTGTTCTTTCAGCTTATTGGTATTATCATTTATTGCCTGCCTTTGCTCTCTTATCTCATCCTTTTCTTTGCAAATCATCTTAATCATGTATAATCTGAAATCCTTTTCTGACATTTCTTCTAACATACTGTCATTGAATTCTATTAATATAGAATCTAGATTTGTTTGGACCATTTTCTTCCCTTGATTTTTCATGTTGTTCATGTATCTTCCCGTTTAGCAGTGCAGATCTGGGGTATTGCAGATTTCCCCCTATAGGCTTATAGTGGCCCTAATCATTTCCAAAATCTTTTCTTTAAGGGGAGATCAATATTATCAAAGCCCAATTCAGACACTATGCAATCCTAGACCAAATAGCCCATATGAAGACAATAACAATATTGTCATAATAAACAGAATGAGTTCAAATATTATCTTCAGTAAAACAAACAGATTTGCAATAAGTTCTGCCATTTCTAATGGAGGACAAGGAGGTTGCAGAGGGATGTGGAATGTAGCTGTTAATGGAATATGAAAATAATATACAGAAGTTCTAGATAATAGAAAGGGTGAGAGTGTAAGCAAAAGAAATTGGATGTTAGCATACAAAAAAGGGAGAAAGATACTCTGAGGGTAAAGATAAACAAAAAGAAAAGAGAGCGAGGAAAAGTAAAGAAATAAGAACTTAAATTTTTTCAATAAGGAGAAAGAAGAAAACCTACAATATAGCAGTCATATACTATTGAAAACTCCCAGTCTTCAGTAGCCCGGTGCATGAGAGGTACCTGACAATGAGTTTTAAGCCTCCAGCAGGTGTCTCAGGATGGGATTTGTCCCATCTAAAGATTGGAGCTTTGGCTTCCAGAATTATCAAAGATGGCCACTGTGGCTTCCAAATGTGTTGGCAAATGGGAAGCTGTAGCTCAGAGTGTGGACGCGGTCAGCTGGAGGTCCTGGAGTGGTTTGCGGTTGTTCAGGCAGGGGTCCTGGAGGTTCGGTGTGTTTGGTGTGGCTGTGGAATCCTGGTGACCAAGTGCAATCAGTTTGTCTGGGGTCCCAGTGATAAAGTACAGTCAGTTGGTCTAGGTGTCCTGGTGGCAGGGAGCAGTCAATGTGAGGGCCCCAGAAGCAGTGAGTGGTCTGTCAGGCTGAGGGATCCTGGATATGGGACTAAGTCATTCTGGCCAGAGGTCCTATAGGGCCTGACTGTTGTCTCAAAATGGCAGCAGCCACGTGTAATCAAACCTGTAGGTACTGTAACAGTGAACTTCCAGGCAACAGCAGGCAGCTGGTGCTCCACTGGTGGTTGGTGATCATTTTCCTGACAGGTGTGGGATGATTGGTAGGTGAACCTTGTGTGTTGATGGATAGGTGTAAGGCAGGTGATGGACAGGTGAGAGGCAAGCAAATGGTGGGTGATAGGCACCTGGCAGTGTGCAATCTGCACTCAAAAATGGCATCAATATGCTGGCAAACTGTAGGTGATGACAGCCGACAAATGGGGTAAACAGCAGGGGATTGATAAGCAGCAAAAACTGCCTCACCAAGAAACAGATATCCTCTGCTTGAAACCGGAGTTACAGAGCCACAAGTAACACCGCCTCCCTCTAGTCCGCCATCTTGTTTCCCTGAATTTATTCTTGCTACTCATATCAGAGATCACACTATTCACTGTAGAAATCCCTCCATACATAACTGAGATAGCCTTTCTACTATGTGAAACAGGCCTCCTACAGCTCTCATAGATCCCTCTGCCCACCTAATATATACCTCCATACACAACTCCGAGAACCCTCCAAACACACATCAGATTGTTATCCTTCTGAATTTCAATTAGTCCTCACTACACATCTCAGTTAACCTACATGGCAAAGCTCAGAATCATCTCATGATTCCTGTCTTCAGACCATATACTTGCCCATTCACAAATTTAAGGGACCCTCTCTTCTACATCAATTTCTCCTCCTTACTCATCTAACAGAGCTCTCACTATTCACGTCAAAAACCATACAAACACAATTAACTGACCCTTTCTACTCATCTCAGTGCACCCTATCTATACACCCGACTCAGCCCTCTAAACTCAACTGAAAGGACCTTCACACACACTTCTTGTAACTTTCTAACACACATCATAGAACCATACTGCACACCTCCTAAAGTCCACAAAACACAGCTCAGAGGCCACATGCTACCAACTTCAGAGAGACTTCTCTACACACCTCAGATTAACCTTCATATACAACAAAGTGTACCCTCCATACTCAAATCTAGAGCAGTTCCTACACACATCAGAAAAGTCCCTACATAATTCAGTGAGTAAAACCATACTTCTTTGCAAGAAGAAACAATGTTTATTTGCAAGTCCTCTATAAATCCATCAAAGAGCCTATATACTCACTTCATAGAGGACTCAATATATACACCTCAGAGGATAATTTTGACTCTCCACCATGGACTTCCCTATACACCACAAATACTGACTTTTGCTCTGAACCTAACCTTAACCACAAGCATAAACCTAAGTCCTCCCTACTTGCCACAGAGTCTTCCCTGATCCTGAAACTGACCATGACTTGACCCTGACACTAAACCTTAACCCTAGGCCTAACCTAATTGTAACCTCATAGTGCTCTCCCTTCTACACCAGATTTTCTCTCTACTCATCTCACCAAACTCTTACTACTCACCTCAAATGGCCCTCCAAACATAGTTCACTGAGTTCTTTCTACTATTTCCAGTGCACACACCTGTGCAATGCTGTGAGACATCCCAACTCACCTCAGGGGGCCCATGCACAGAAAAAAAGGAGACCTAGGACAAACTTCATATAGCCCTCTTTTACAATTTATACACACCTCCTTACAGCTCAGCAGCTGCACACTACAAATCTTAGAGACCACTCTCTACACACATCATAGTATGCTCCAAAAATATCAATAGAAACCATCCTTATATCAAGAGTAGTACCTACTTGTGTAGACAACCTGAGGTAGAAATCCATATATACCTTACTGAGTACAAATGATATTCCTATGCAAGACCTTTGTACTAATTATACTTCTATGTGGTGCTCTTTAAACACCTCAGAGAGAATTTCTACTCACTTCAGTGAGCACTCACTACACATCTCAAAGATCTCTTTCCACTCACCTCAGAGGTCTTTCCTATACACTGCAAAAGTTCTATTTATTCAGTTATGTGAGCCCTTCCTCTCATAGCAAGAAGTCCACTGACAAACCTTTTAAATCCCCCATACATCTTTCAGAAGTCTCTCCCTACATGCATCAGAGAGACCTCCCTACACAAAGAAAACCTGCTTTAACACCCCAGAGAACATTTCCTACACATCATAAACTCATTCCCCTACACATCTAAGTAATCCCACCCTACTCACTTCAAGAGCCCTTCATACACACCTCAAAGTGCCATCCATAAACAGCTTAGGGATGCTTCCTCCACCCTTTTTTGAGCAACACCCAAACAACTCAGATAGCCCTCCATATGCATCCCAACAAACACTCCCTATAAACACCGGAGAGATATTAATTCAAACCTCAGAATGACCATGCTACAAACCTGTGCTACAAACACAGCACAGATAGATCTCATTTCTATCCAAAATTCCCCCTACTCATCTGTGGGTGCTGCATAAACACACATTACATAATCCCCATCATTCTCCATTGAAAGATATCACAACCACTTCAGATAGTTCTTATACTCTCCTCAAATAACCCTTCCACCAAACACACTGTGTTCTCCCTACACATATCAGAGAGATCTCACTATTCACTTCAGGGGGTCCTCCCTCCACAACTGTGTTAACATCTCCAGTCATAAGGCCCAATGACACTCCCATAGGTTCCTTGGCATATGTAATATAAAACTACCTACACACCTGTGAGAGCCCTCATACACACATCAGAATGCCATTCTTATGCATTCAAATGAGTCCTCACTATACACCTCAGAGAACCTATACTACAAATCTCAGAGAGTCTTTCCTACACAATTCAGCAAGTCTGACCTACATGTGACATAGGCCCCCCTTAACACTTCATAAGATCCTCCCTTCTTTATCAGATTTCCTTCCATAATTCTCTTATGGAGCTCTCACTACTCAGCTATATTCCCTCCAGAAACAGCTCACTGAGTTCTCTCTATTCCTCTCAGTACACATTCTTTATAGTGCTGAATGGCCCCTCCCAACTCATCTCAGAAGGACCACCCACAAACAATGTAGAGACTCTGAAACACATCAAAGATTTCTTCTAAGGACCTTACAGAAGTTGCTCTAAACAGATCAGAGACTGCAAGCTAACAACTTCAGAGTCCTCTCTACACATCTCAAAGCAAAATTCATTCATATCAAAGAAAGCCCTTCCTACTTACCTCAACAGCAGGCTCTACACACCTCAGGGAGACTTCCCTACACACCTCAGCAAGTACAAATTAGATTCCTTTAAAAACCCTCTTTACTAACTACACTTTATTTCAAGTACTCTCTATATCCCTCAGAAAGCAATTCTACTCACCTCATAAAGCCCTCAATAAATGCCTAAGGGATCCCTTTCAATTCACAATAGAGGCCTTCCTTATGTCTTGAAAATACTGACCCCAACCCACAACCCAACACTAACTCTAACCCTAACATTAAGTCCACCATACATACCACAGAGAGCCCTTGCTGACATTGACAATGACCATGATCCTGACCTTGACATATTACTAATGCTAATGCTAACCTTAACCTTAACCGCATAGAATTTTCTACATCAGTTTTTTTTTCTCCCTACTCTTGTTACAGAGCTCTCATGCCTTACCTTAAAAGGCCAAACACTACTCAGTAAGCCCTTTCTACAATTCACAGAATGCCCTTCCTATGCACCTCTGTAAGCCATCCAAGCTCACCTGAGGAAACCCTGCCACACACCAGTAGGAGATCTCAAACACAATTTGTAGAGTTCTCTTACACATCTCATGGTTTCCTCCCTCCACAGTTATATACTACCAACCTGAAGAACCTCCCAAATAATCTCAGAGTACCCTCTTTAGACATAAAAGAAAGCTGGTTCTACTTACCTCAAATACATTTCCTACACACTTCAGAGGGATATCCTTACATATCTCAGTTTATACAAATTATATTCCTTTGCCAATCAGTTCTACTAATTAAACTTCTTTGCAAGTGCACTATAAACACCTCAGAGAGTCTATCTACTGATGACAGAAAGTCCTCAATATACATCTCATAGAACCCTTTTAACTCACCACAGAGGTCATCTCTATAAATTGCAAATACTGAACCTAACTCAGAGCTTGACACTAACCCTCATTTAAGCCTAATCTGAGTCCTCCTTACATACCATGGAGCCCTCCCTGACACTGACATTGGCCATGAATCTCAATCTGACGCTAAATCCTGACCCTAAGTCTAACATAATAGTGCATTTCCTCATTCATCAGCTTTTTCTCCCTACTTATCTCTCAAATCTCTGACTACTCCCCTCAAATGACCCTTGAAACACAATTCAGTGAGCCCTTTCTACACTTTACAGGTCACCTCCCTGATTCACTTTTGTGAATCCTTTGAACTCATCTCAGGGGGCATTTCCACATGTGTAAAAGAGCCCTCTGACACACATAATAGTACCCTGGCTACACAGCTCAGAGGACACTCTCTACAAACCTCAGAGTTTCCTCTGTGCAAACATCTTAGTTTCCTGCTGACACATCAAAGAATACTCTCAGTACACATCTGAAAAACTGTCCCTACATAACTCAGAGGGACATCATTACAGATATCAGTGAGTACTCACTATGGTTTTTTGGAAGCCTTCCCTAATCGCCTCAGAAAGCCTCTGTATTCACCTCAGGGAACCCTCATAACATACCACAGAGAGCTCTTACAACAAATTTAGAGAGCCATTTAAACACACCACAAAGGCCTTCCCATTACAATGCAAATACTCATTTGGATCCTAACACCAACACTGAACCAAATCTTAAGCCACTAACTCTGACACTAACTCCCTAATTCTAATACTAATGCTAAATATAACCCTAGTCTAAGTCCTAACCTCAAAAACTAACCTTAAACCTAACACTAAGCCTCCATTCTTAGCTCAGAATCATCTCCATACAAAAATCACAGAAGGTTCTCCTAAATATCTGAGTGTCCTTTTGACATTGAGAAAGGTCCTTACTATAAGTCTCAAGAGAATTCTCTACACATCCGAAACAGACATATCCCTAGACATATAAGTGAGTACATACAATACTCCTTTTCAAGCCCTTCTAAACACTGGAGTGAACCTTTCTGTTAACTTCATAAAACCCTTACTACACTCATACGAAATCCCTTTTGACTGGCCTTCCATATACACCAAAAATACTCCTACTTCCTTAAATGAGTACTCTCACACTCATGTCAATTAGCACTCCTACAAACATTATAAAGCCCTTCTACACCCCTCAGCGATCCCTCCCACAATACCTCATAGAGCCATCCTTACACAATGAAAAGAAACCACTTTTACACCTTGGAGAAATTTAATACAAATCTCCTCAAACATACCTCCCTATACATCTAAGGATTTCCTCCCTACTCACGATAAGAACCCTTCCTACATAACTCTAAATTCCATCTATACACACCTTAGGGACATGCCCTCCACAGTTCATTGAGCAAACCCTAAGCAACTGAGAAAGCCCTCCTTATACACCCCAGAGAGTAATCCCCAAAAATGTCTGAGAAATGTTAATTCAAACCTCAGAATTCTTGGACTACACACCTCAGAAAACCCTACCCACGCATCACAAATAGACCTCAATATTCACCAAAAACTCTCCCTACTCACCTCCAATTGCCTTACATACACACCTCAGAGATTTCAGCTACTATCTTAAAAGAAACCTTCCATCACAGGGTGTTCTCCTTGCTTATATTAGATGGAACTCTGTATTTTCTTCACAGGGCCCTCAATACACAACTGAGATAGAACTCCTGCATGGCAAAAGCCATTTTTCACAGCTCATAGATAGCTTCTGTACACCTAATGGAGATTTATCTTCACACTCCAGAGAGCCCACACAACAATCCTCAGAGAGTCCTTCCCTTCTTATGCACCTTGCAGTCACCTTCCTCCACATATCAGAAAGCACTCCACACTCATATCAAGTACACTTTTTATAAAATAGAGGATCATACATTCACACCATAGAAGTCCATACTACACACATCATTTATAAATCCCTACAGAACTTGGAAAGCAATTGCCAAATACTACACACTGCCTTTCTACACTACTTGTACAATTCAGAGGACTCTGTTACACACTCTAAGAGCCCTCCTTTTAAACATGTTTGTCCTCCTTATTCATGTCAGAATTCTCCCATTACTCACCTTAGAAATACATATCTACACCCCTCAGAGGGTACATACCTCTTATGAAAGAGGACACTCCCTAAACACCCCATTCAACTATCCTCTTTACAAATCTCAGATAGGCTTCCATACAAACCACAGAATGACATTTCATCCAATCTCAAACCTCAAAAAATGCTACCTGTGCATCTCAGGTAGCCTGCACTATTCATGAAAAAGCCCTTTCTATTCGCTGCCAAAGATCAAAACTATAAAACTCAGAGAGTCCTCTTGATACTCCATTGAGTGCACTACAAAAACACCTCAGAGATTCCCTATACTATCTTCAAAGTATCCTCCCATCAAATTTTAGTATGTTCTCCTTACTCAGATCAAATATATCACACTATTCACTTAAAATGGCCTTCCCTACACAACTGAGACATCAATTTTCCTTAGATGTAAAGCCATCTTACACCCCTCATAGATTCTTCTGCACACCTATTAGGGTCTACCCTACACACCACTGAGAGGCTTCCCTTCACATATCAGTGTGCCATCCCTATGCATTTCAATGTGTCCTCACCAAACACCTCAGGGAACCTACACAACAAAGCTCAGAGGGCCCTCCCTACTCATCTAAGTGAATTCTATCTATACACCAAAGAGTTACTCCATTCCACACCTCATAATGCCTCCCTTTCTATATAAATTTGTCCTCCATACTCATCTTATAGAGCTCTCCCTGCTCACCTCAAATTGTTCTCTGAGCACAATTCAATATAGTTCTTTCTACTCATTTCAGCAAACACTCTGTATAGGCTTGTGCAAGCACTCTTAACCCCTCACTGTTGGACCACTAACACATGTCTAATAGCCCTCTGACATGTCATAGAGTTCTCTGACACACCTAATAGTGTACTCTACACAACTCAAAGACCATATACTACTAACCTCTGAGAGCCCTCCTTAAACACCTTAGAGCCTCCTCCATGCACAAAATAAAAGCTCTCCTTAATCACCTCAAAGCAATTCCTACAAACCTCAGAGACATCTGTACATACCTCACTGAATACAAACTATACTTGTTTTAATACCCCTTTTGCTAAATATAATTCTTTGCAAGCTCTCTCTAAATACCTCAAATTAGCCTATCTATGCACCTCAAAGAGGCTTCAATGTACACCTCAGAGAACACTTTTGAGTTTTTACATAGAACTTCTATGTACACCACAAATGCTGATCCTGATCCTAAACCTAACCTGGAACCTAACCCTAACTCTAACCCCAAGCTCTCCCTACATAAAATAGAGGGCCCTCCTTGACCATAATACTGACCAAGACTATGACTTTGATCCTATACCCTAGACCTAACCACAACCTACACCCTAACCTCATAGTTTTCTCCCTTATACATCAGTTTACTCTCCCTACTCATCTCTGAGAGATCTCACTTCTTCCCTCAAAAGGTCCTACAAACACAACTCACTGAACCCTTCCTACACATCACAAAGCACCTTTCCTCTGCACTACTGTGTCCCCTCACTTTCCTACCTGAAGTAGTAATACAAAACAGGAGGGGATTAGATTTGATTTTCCTACAGCAAGGAGGATTGTGTGTAGCCCTAGGTGAAGAATGTTGCTTTTATGTTAACCATTCAGGAGTAATTAAAGAATCTATGACTAAAGTTAGAGAAGGACTAGCCAAATGGAAGAAGGAGTGAGAAGCACAGCAAGGCTGGTTTGAATCATGGTTTAATTCCTCCCCTTGGTTAACCACCTTGATTTTTACCTTACTGGGGCCACTTATTATTTTATTCTTACTCCTAACCTTTGGATCCTGCATTCTAAATATTTTAATAGCTTTTATCAAGGACCATGTAAGCCCAGTCCAATTAATGATGTTAAGGCAACAATACATGAGAGTACCGGCCCCAGAGGATGGATATGCACATTATCCAAATGAGCATGATTCCTCTTTATGAACAACATATTAAGAACAAGGTAGCTACTAAAGTGGGAGCCAAAATTGCCAGACTAGGCACCTCCCTTACCTTATATAATAAACCTTCACAATAATTAATAGATATTATGCAATAAGTGACTAGTGCAATCTTAGACCTCCAGGTACAATTAGATTTCCTTGCAGCAGTAGTCCTACAACTTGGGAGAGGGTTAAATTTACTAACTGCCAGGGAAGGAGAGCTTTACTTGTTTCTTCAGGAGGAATGCTGCTTTTATGCCGATCGGTCCAGAATTGTCCATGAGAAGATCAAGCAACTGCAAGAAAATCAGAAAAAATGGCATACCAAGCTTCAATCTAGCTTCTTCTGGATGGGCTTACATGGCTGGCTCCCTTACTTATTTCCCTTCTACAGTTCATGCAGAAAATTTTGGAGGTAGTACAAATTAATGAATAGTCAAGTACAATACCAACAGATAGCCACTGGTTATGAGGAGGCATATGATGCAAGGTTGACCCCTGGAGAACCCTCGAGCTAATGACGGGTAAGATGCCAGGTGCATTGGGACAACCTAAGACAGGCCCTTAATGAGGTTTCCCTCCCCCATGAGCTGTTGAGGCGCTGTGGAGCATTCAGAGATGGGTAAGATCTGTAAAGAGGAGACAACTTAAGACAGCAGCTCCACCTTCCAACTGGTTCCAGGGGGGCTAATAAAACAAAAAGGGGGAATTGTAGGGGATGCAACCTAATAGTGGCTGCACCCTCGTGGCAACCTCTTCCTCATACGTGACACTGCCTTATCCACCAACAGTTTACCCGGACTTCTTTGTACTGCCACTCTCCCCCGGAAACTGAAAAATGTGTTCTTACCCAGCAACTCCCTGATTGACCTTCTCATCTCCACCCCCTACTGTCAGGGATTGGTTAGTAACAGTTCTGTGAATGTGATCAGCTCGTGCTTGCCATTTAGTTCTATGGAACTCTCCCCTGCATAATTCCCCCGTGCCTTGCTGACCTTTAAGCTGATTGGTTCCCATATAGCCCCCACCCTACATAAAAGCTATGTAACTTCCTCAACAAACAAGTTCCTGCTGTGCTTCATGCACTGACAGACCTCCCGGCTCTAGTGGGTTTCCATTGCTGCTGACACTCATCATCCTGCTAGGCCCCGTGTTCTCCTCAGGCAGATCCTGAGGTGATACATCAGACCTTGTTGCTCGACAGGGAGCAACAGGTGTTGGTGCTGAAAACCAACTTCAGCGAAGAGACACTAACAAAATGGTCATTGTTTAAGTTCTATGCCCAAATTCCAAGACATTTCTTCAGCTTCAGCATACTGTACAGATACAGGAGGTAGTCAGTGCAAGATCATTCTGTAAGCAGTCATCATGACTGGCCCTAATACCCCTTGCAAGGAGGTCAATGCCCTTGCCAATTTCTGGCTCTTTCCTGTTTCTTGCAATGTACAGCTGATGATACATATGCTGATTCTTAGCTTTTTCAGCACAAGACCTGTGAGTAAAGGTTTTCCTTACACCACATCACCTACTCCATTGATCTTCAATGTAAATGACTTTATATTGGGATATGCAGCACTGAAGCATCGTTCTGGAAATCAAGAGTGCACCTCAATATCAGAAATTTAGTCAAAACCGTCCTGCTCAAAAGCAAAAGTGAAGACCCCACATGGTCAAAATCTGAATATCAAAACAGAATATGGGACTGGGGAGATAGCTCAGTCAGTAGAGTGCTTGCCTTGCAAGCACAAGGCCCTGGGTTCGATCCCCAGCATTGCAAAAAAAAAAAAAAAAAAAGAATACATTGGAGAGCATCCATAAATGTGCTAGGCCTTAGTGAGCAGGAAGAAAGTATCCTCATGGTTTGTCAAATATTAACATCCTTTTGATTTCTTGGTCTTGCTTATCTCCATGACCAACACACCACAGGACTAATGTCTCTGCTTTCCTTCTTTCAGTGTAACTTCTTTCAAATAGGGCTTCTTGTGTCATTCCTGACCTTGCAAAGCACAATCCACTCATTCCCAGAACTAAGGTGCATGTGAGAACACCATATCCTTCACCCAATTCTACACTGCATCTCTTCAGAATCTCCATCAAAATTAACAACATCTGTGAAAGGGTCTCATTTCTGTTGACACCGGAACTCCAATGATACTGGAGACTAGGTCGCAAACTCCTCCTGTTCCTCCTGAGTGCTATCAGTAGGAGCTAACATGTGTTAATCCCCAAATCATACAATTTGACTTCAAGGCATTTGCAAACCAATGCAAAGGAAAACTGACTGACTGAGAAAAGCCAGGGCCAAGGGTGGCTGTCTTTTGTCATCATCTCTTGCTTTTCCACATGACATAGAAGTTCACATGGAAAGTGCTGAGTTGTGCAAGTCCACTTTACTTGCACAGAGTCTGGAGTGTGCCCGAGAAGACTGGTTATTGCCAAAGATGAGTGCAGTTGTCATTTTGAAGTTCCTGCCATTGCAACCTGGTGAGCATTGTCTTCTTCAAGAGCTTGCTGAGAGTACAACCCCATAAGAATACTCATGAGAATGATCTGACCTAACAGTTCCTGAGAGTTGACTCATCTCAAGGAAAAACTTCTCTTAAGAAGGGCAAGTGAAGTACTGCAAACTTTCACTGCAGCTCCATGCTGAAAGTCAGATTGGAAAAGGATTGCGTTTCCAACTGGTACTTTTTTAACTGTTCTGATTCAGTTGATGAGAAGAGGAGAAGAAGTTGAGATGAGGGAGTGTTGGCATATTCAAAAGAGGAGTTATTTTTTTTCTCCTAATCTGAGGAGCTGGGGTTTCAACCATGGCCCATGCACATGATAGGTGAGTACTCTCCAAAACAAACTGTATCTTCTGCTCTGGAGGAGCCACTTTCAGGTACCCTCTAGATCTTCTACTGGTTTGACTACGTCAAATTCTCTACAGGAAACCCAGCTCCAGAAAAAGTCAACAAATTTCTAAGGAATTCTTCATCTTCCTTTTCATAGCAATCCTGCAAGAAAACTTTTGTGCACGTCAAGACCCACAATCTAGTCGTGTGTCATGAGGGGAAATGTTTATCCCTGTCTATTGAAGGAGGAGGGTTGTAGCTGATCACTAAGCAGAAAATGATGGCAGTGAGCATAGAGGATGGGGGCAGGAGGAGAGGCAGGTCTATGTGGAAATCAGAATTGGTTCGGGTGGTTAGAATGAAGGGAGATTTCTTGGATCATTCATATCTGGATCCCTAGCATTTCAAATCACAACCTGCTGATACCTTCCTCACTCTTCTTTTTCCTCCTGGCATTTTCCTTGGAAAATTTCTAACCAGGATATATCTGGGGAAAAGGCACAAGCCAGTGGAGGTGCTGGATCTTGCCTACCATCTCATTGATGGGGGAGGTAGAGGAAGGTGTTTCTCCTGGGCAAAGCATTTTTTTCCTAAATTAGAGAATTCCTCAGCAACTCAGCAAGACACTGTCAGTAAATCTAAACAGGAAAAGGAATGTGGTGATGCTTCACCAGGTCTGTAATCCCAGGACCAATATTTGCTGGCAGGAAAAAAAAATAGCTTCATCCAATGTCCATCTGCCTCTAGTTATGTTTGCAGCTCTTTCTCTCAAGATTAAATGGACTGAGATAAGTTGCTGAAAATCATATCTGGGATCTCTCAATCATTCAACTGCAATTTGTTCCAGTCTGAAAATGACCTCAGTAGGTTTCCAGTGCTCCTGTGCCATAAGAGCAAAAGATGGGAGAGTGACTCTATTTGAAGAGGAATGGGTAGGTTGTCAGCATGGCAGGTGTAAAGGGCATGGAGATTCCCGGCTCTGGTAGGAGCACACACTTTCTCTCTCTCCCAAGAGGCTTTTCCCAGGCCTTGGGTCCCCTGGATGTTCATAAGTGGCTTCTGTGACCTCATGCCTGCACCATAGACAGTGTCTGATGTCACAGAGGGGCGGCATGACAGCGTGGTGGTGTCACAGTTTCCATGGCAACTGGAGATGCTTCAGACCCTAGCCCCTTCACACAGAGATTCAAAACAAGTGCTGACTCCACAGTGACAGTAAGAGGAAAGATGAAGGGAATGCAGGCCAGTGGCCTAATGTTTCAAGAAAGGTGATCCTAAGCTCTTGGCCCAGGTAAAGAGTAGCTATGGCATGTGTGGGGCAAAGCCAAGTGGTCCGTGGATTGTTCTGTGTCTAGCCAGAATAGGGGACCCCGCTGAAGCCTGAGAGCTCACACTACCCTCCAGGCTTTCTGGGTAGTGCTGTGCTGGTTTGGTCACCTTGGGCATCATGAGAGCCAGGTCACCTAGTTCCTGCTATGGGCAGTGAGCACCCACGAGGTCTAGGGAACAAGACAGGGATGGAGGGCTGCATGAGGGCACTGCCCCCCCCAGCTGTATTGCCCTCCAAAACTGCTCCTCCAGGTCTGGGAAAACCTGGGCTTTGGCCAGGTTAGGCAACTGGTCTACAGCCCTAGCTTCTACATGGCATGATGGCTGCTGACTGCTCAGGGCCAGGGAGTGTGCAGCACAGCTCTCTAGCTTAGGTGCTCCTTGAGTTGGGAAACATCACACCCAATCTTGTTGGTTGCCTCTCCTTTCTGAGACTGGCCTTAGGTTTTCAGGCCTGTGTGGATTGGCTACAGCTTGGTAGTATTCGAGCCCTGTGTTGCCCATCTGGTGCCTCTTTCCCTGCAGCAAGTGTCTGACTGTGCCTGCCAATGAGATGGGTGTGGTTGGTCTCTGGGCATTCCGTGTGTGGAGGGGTGGTCCAGTGTGTGGGGTGGGGCCAAGGGGATCTTTCATTAGGAGCCTTAAAAAAGCAGATGGGTTGGAGTCTCAAGGGACTTGGGAGTTGGGCCTAAGGCCTGAAGAGAAGAACCTTCCCTTGTGTGGATGTGGTGCTGATACCTGGTCTTGCTTCCCAGCACAAAGTATCCCAAAAGTTAGGAGCACATGGCAGGGTCTGTTGCAGCCAGGAAGCCAAACAATTTACCCATCTCCACCCAGCCCCCCTTTTCTGCACATTCTCTCAGAAAAAAAATTGTTTTATTTTCTTTGTTAAGGTTTCCATCCAATCTGCACCCAGACCTGTCCTTCACAACAGCTGACTGTGGGGTACTGGAGGAAACCTGGGTCCTGAGAGACATCTGTTCCCTGCCCTGGAGCCTTTGGTGCTCCCTTCAGTCAAGGGACTGGGGGACAAGGATTAAATGAGAGTGTGTCCTGTCCGTGTTAGGGACAACTTCACCAAGTCAGACTGATGGCCAGGGAGCATGAACAGGAAGAATTCCCTGCCTCCAGAAGGGCACATTCAGGCCTCAGTTTCAGGAGAGAATTCCCCAGAAGGAAATTAGGCAGTGAATAAGTTCTTATGTCTCAAAATCCATCATCAGCAAGCTCCCCCAGCTCCCAGTTGTAGAGATCCTCTCTTGGTGGATTTCTCTGAAGTAAGAGAGTTTGATACAGGAAACTTTTTTATCATACTAGTGGGATTGGTGCTGGCAGCAGCTGTGCCTCTGCTGTGAATAGGGTGTATGCATGTGAAGTCAGGTGGACCCTTGCTGCCCATCTGGCAGCTCAGGGCCTCTGGTGAACCAGAAACCACACCAGGAGTGAGAGGAAAGGTTCAGCCCTTGGAGGAGAAGGGGTGAGGAGAAAGGAGATGGCTAAGCAAGGTAACCTGTGGATAAGTGTAGGAGACAGAGGAGAAGTTCAGACCCCAGGTGGATGGTTACAGACAGGACCCAGGTCAGTGCTTTGCACCAACAAACATTAGGGTGTTAAGAAGGAATTTCTAGAGGGTGTGTTATGTAGGTCTCCTCTCTCAGGTTTGCTGTTACTGTCCTGTGCAGGTGTTGCTGCCCTCAGGGTCACATAGCACACAGACTTGGTCTGAAGATTGATGGATGGGAAGAACAAGCTCTGTGATGGACAGGATGCAGAGATTCCTGGCACAACTGAAGTAGCAGGAGGGCTGCTTATAGCCTCCAGCAGTGATGGTGACCCTGGCAGGCATGCTGTACCAAGACATACAGGATGACCTTGCCAAGGCACAGCCACTGTGTTGCTGCCATTCTGTAGAGCCAGCTCCACCTGCACATTTTGGACAATGAGAATGTGGTCCATCTGTGTGCCTATGTCCTGGTCTAGCTGCCTGCTGGCTTCTAGAAGTAAGCCTGAGTGGGAGGACAGGGTGCAGAGGGAGGTGGAGGCTGCTTCCACTATACCCAACAGGACATGAGCTCAGTCAGGTTGACCTACCCTCACTGGATCCACTTTTTCTGGCTTGGAAACAGGAAGTAAATTACCTAATCATCAAGTCCATGTTCAGTGGTCATCCTGTGCTGCACTGTGCTAAATAATAATTTTAAAAAATCAATGGATATGACATAGTCCACCTTTGGAGATCTATGTCCTTGTCTTGTAAACCCAGGATCTCAATCCACAGTAAGTCTTGATAGAAATAAGGAGGTGTCACACAAAATGATATCATACCTAAAAGTGAGTGGGCAAAGCAAACTCTTACTTCTGGTAGAAAGCTATGTTACCACAACCTGCCTAATAAGTGCCTGGGTGGACTCTCCACCTGCTTTTATCTCAAACCTAATACAGTGCTGCCCTTCACTCTGACTTGAGGAGTTTGGAGTTATAGTCTACTCAATTGACTAATTTTGGAATTAGGGCAGGGAAAAAGAAAGAGTTACAATTGGATCCAACTAAGACTGAATACGAGATTCTTAAAATAAACTACCAGACCTTCTATTTCTCACAATCTGAAAACCAGAAATGTCTCTCCAGTTATCTGGTGGTACCTTGCATCTCAGCAAGTTTGGCATCACAACCTGACCTTATTGACAGAGAGCCATTTGTAATCTTTATTTGCCCATCTACTATGAGGATTGTGCTTCATGCTCCTCCCTAAAACGTGGTGTATTTGATTAAAGTATGTCTGGGTGATGTTGGACAGGATCCAAATAGTGATATTATCTGGTCCAAAGGGAATAATTTTGGTACAAGGAATTGAACTCAGGGACAATCAATCACTGAGCCACAACCCAAACCTTTTTTATTCATTCATTTTTATTTTTTAATTTTGAGACAGGGACTCATTAAGTTGCTTAGGGCCTTCGTAATTCCACCCACCAGCCAGACGGATTTGTAAATAGCAGGCATACATCTGGCAGGACCCCCAGGGACTGTCTCAGTGCCTCAACAATTTTCAGTCCTGTGTCTGGACCCCAGTTCCCTTAAAGGTTAAGTGACCTATTCCTCATCCTAGAACTCCCAAGACATTTCTGTCTAGGACCTGTTGATACTCTTCTCCCTCTGCCAGAGGCTGTGGCCTGTATTACACCTAATTGCTTAGGAGAAGCACCAGAGAGGGTTATAATATCAGTCACAATGGCTCACAGGTATGTCTGATGATGTAACATGCAACTGAGACCTGAGGGAACATGGCCACCACACCTAGCACAGGGTAGAACCTGTCCTGTGCAGAGGCTTCTTACCAGAGCCAATTTCTGTATCTGGGTCAGGGCAGGCAGGAGTGTTCTGAGATGGCAGGGGGTCATGGGATCACAACCTCAGAGAGCAGGGCATATGATTCCCAGTACCTTCTGCCAGTTCTGTGGACATGGTACAAAAGGCAACAGGGTGGGCTGTCAGGGTATAGTAAATGGAGGGACCACACAGGGTACAGGAAGTGCCAGCCTGGGCATCCTTGGTTTTTAGTCAGATCTGGCTAAGGATGAGTGAGCCATTATGGGGCAAGGATAGGGTCCCATTTATCCCACTGACTTTGAACATTCCTAGCATCTGAGGTCCTGGCATTACTGGGTGGCCATTCACTTAATGTGTGGGTCAACACTGACTCCTTGAGTTCAAAACCTTTGGCGCTGACTGTGGTGTCACCCTAGATATTGGGGGCTGTGCCAGCCAGAATGGCACCTGTTCACATCGGTAGTGAGGAGGTTAATTAACATAAGCACACTCAGGTGATTTATCACTGGCTGTATTCAGTTAAGTCCACGTGCACAACGTGTGCACAGGTGTTCACGAGCATGCCTGCTCAGGCCTGCTCATTTTAACCCTTGCCGTGATGGGGCAGCTGGCTCCTCGCCTGATCGCAACTTGCATGGCCCCACCCTGCACCCTCCTGGAGGGAATATAAGCGGGCAGTGGGCGGGGGCACAACAGTAAGGAGCAGCAGCAAGCAGAGCAGCAGCTAGCAGAAAGAAGCGGAGTAGAAGCCATTAGCAGAAAGGAAGAAGAAGCGGCAAGCAGATAGAAGTAGCTCGCAGAGAGAAGTAGAGGCAGCGGTGGAAGGCAGATTGCAGAGCAGAGAACTGGGAACACATCTTTAGGTTGCATATCACAGATAGGCAGATCGCAGTACGTGGGACGCATCACTAAGAAGCACTTTAGGTAGACGCACCCTTAGTTCACAGGATGCAGGATGCACCTTTAAGAAGAAGCAGCATAACTAAGAAGAAATAGATCTCTGATAAGTGTAGAAGCCTCTTTCTCTTAAACTTTCTCTCTAAGCAAAGTTTCTCTTCCTGATAAGCAAAGTTTCTCTTCCTCTAAGCAAAGTTTCTCTTCCTCTAAGCCAAGTTTCTCTTCCTCTAAGCAAAGTCTTCCTGATAAGCAAAGTTTCTCTTCCTCTAAGCAAAGCGTATCTTTCTCTCAAAGTCTCTCTTCCACCATAAATTAGTGAATAGTTAATTTCCAGGCCACTCCGATAAATACCTGTGCAATTGTTGCCGTGGGCAGTGACAACTAGATGTGCACCGAAAGGTGGGTTATCAGATCTCTCTCTCCATGCCTTAACTTCTTCACCTGTGCAACTGAGAAGCAACTTCTGTTGAGAAAGTTGAAGGGTGTCAAGGTGGGTTGACAGGTCTGGCTACTTGGAGGGTGAGGAGAGGTTCTCAGCATGGCTTGAAAACTGCCTGGGAGTTCAGGGCAATTCCTCAGAGTCTTGTGGGCATTATAGTATCTGTCCTGCTTCACTAGACTGTGGATTTGATGATCCTTGTGTTCATGCCCAGACATTACTCCCTTCCCCAAGGTTGGTTTGCAGGGTTGGCCGCCAGGGATTTGAGGACAACCAGGGCTCAGCATTCCTCTTCCAGAATTGCCAGGTGGCAGGAGGCAGCAAGAGCTGGTGCAGCTCTGGAATGACATCTACTACCACATGGATGTGAGGAGACTGGGTGTGGTGGTACTGACCAACCTGTAGAGCTACTGCTGCAGGAGAGGTTCTGTGGGCATATGTCTGCACTGGTTCTACCAGGGGTGCTGAGGGGTTGGATGTACCACCAGGACCCAGTGGGGGACTGGTTGGATGAGTAAGAGGTTAGAACCAGAACACCATAAGCAGAATGGCATCAGTGTTTTGCTGGCTGTGAGCCAGGCCAAAGCTGCACTCCAATGCCTCCTCAGGAGTAGGTAACTGAAGTCATCTTCAAGACCATCTCCTCCCACCTTTCACCTGAGCCTGGGTGGATGGTAGAGTCTGTGGCCAGTGACAGTGAACATGGATGGCAAGTGTGTCTCATATCTAGGCCTCAGGGAACCTCTCAGGTGCTAGGAATGGAAGGGTAGCAAGGACTAAACAGGAGTAAGTCATGGAGGAAAGTACTGGAAGGCAATGGGAAGGCAAGACAGGTTGCAGTTTGGTGAATAGGAAGTGAGTCTCAGGCAGTGTGTCCCACACAGGTATGGGCTTGAGGAGGAATCCTGGTTTTGGGAAGAGTGGTGGGCCAGCATGGTGCATGACCCAGAGGGACTCCTCAGCCAGACTCCTTGCAGTGCTCTGTGCTTATGTGTCAGGGAATGTGCATTTCTGTGGGAAAGACTGGACAGGAGGGAAGTCCCCTAGGAGGTTTGTGGATGAGGGTTCAGGGTGATGAGTGCCATCATCCTCAAAGAGCCTGTCCTGATCTGAAATCACCATCCTCACTGTCTTCATACCAGAACCCACCAACCTATTCCATCTGCCCCAAAGGACTCAAGAGCTGGCACTATCCCAGAGAGGTGTGCCAGAGGCTGGAGAACTTTGCATTATTCATAACCACCAAGCCCAGCAAGGTTCAGCAGGTAAGGATAACAGGCCACCCCAGGTGATTCCCCTAGCACCCTTGAAAGTTCCCCAAGCACAACAGGGGCCTTCTTTCACACCTCAGGCAGGCACCTTGACCATGAGAAAGCTCCCCATCTCCCCCTTGGCAACTGTTCCCAGCCCCAAGCAGCTACCTCTACCAGCAGAGGCTCTCCCCACCTCCACTCAAGTGGCTTCTCCCACTCCACAGGTGCTCCTACTAGCAAAAGGTGGCTCTTCCCACTGTGGCTTCTCTTATCCCAAGGGGGAAATCCCTCAACTCCTTCCTGTACTCCCTCTCCCCCCCAGGTGGCTGCCCCTCTCCTCATGTGTTCCCACTCCACCAGATGGCTCCCTCACCTTTGTCCATCCTTCCCTTTCTCCTGGGTGCCTTTCCCTGTCCCCCAGTCCCCTCCAATGATCTGTCCCCCTGCTACTGGTTCCATGTCCCCTTGAACTCTTCCCTCCAGGGTTGTTTACTCACATGAGGTGTGCCCACTTCTCCCCCTGGATAGTCTGCTGGGGTTCCCAGAGGTGAGATGAGCCTTAGAAAACTAGGCCTATGGTATTTCCAGGAAAAGATTGACTCTGGCCAGGAGCATCTGCAGGACCTGTCCCTCCAGGGGTTCAGGATATTTCATGCCTAAACTTTGGGTGTTCTGGAGTTTAAATGGGTGGAGTTGGGATCAGTTTGGGAGGCAGGTTCCACATCTGGCTGGGAGTGGGTCAGCACAGGAAGAGAGGCCCATGTGTCCTGTCCACAGGGACCTGCTCTGCCTTCCCAGCACATGCTCACCACACAGCCCTCTCTCCAGTGAGCAACTGCATGGCCTATTCTCTGCTGTCCTTGGAAAGCTTAGCATGGCTCACACCACTTACTTGGTAGACATGAGTTGCCCCAGACAGCTGTGTGCATCTCTGTACCCCAGAGCTAGAAGTAGTGTTGGGCAGGAGAATTTGTCTTCAGAGACCAGCTTGACCACTGAGCAGGTGTTCAACTGTTTTCCCTATTACCAATGGCACCAAAAGATACTTTTTGAGCATGTGCTGTCAGACTGGCAGGCCTTGCCAGAACTCACAGAACTTCACAGTGCTGAGGAGAGTTCTGAGCCCCTGTGGCACTCAGGCAGCTGCTTTGACAACTCTGGCTGAATTTTCAGGCCTCAGTGGACAGGTAAGTGACCAAGGGTTCCTACTTTTGACCCTGGGTCTGATTTGTGACAGGGACAGGCTTACTTAGGAGGGAGAACTCAGGTGGAACTGTGACCATGAGTTCAGGAGTCAATTTGGAGACAGGGGCATAATGTTGCCACAGGGAAGAGACAGTGAATGTGTCTGAGAATTGAGTCAGGCTGTAGGTTTGGGGTGTGCTAGACTCATAATTACAGAAGAGTAACAGCTCAAAGTCAGATGAAGGGACAAAGACAGGATGTCCAGGTTCTCAGTTACCACTCCTGTTTGTCAATACAGCTGCACTCACCTCCTGACTTGCAGATCCACTAAGCCTTTCTTCCTCTGATCTCTTTTCCACAGGATGTGAAGAAACTAGACTCCACAGTTTCCAGAGACCACCCCAGGACTGTGCAGGCCATTGATCCTGGCCCAAGACATTGCTGGATTCCTCACAACCCAAGACCACTGGCTGCCAGGGAGTGTCAGCTCCTCAGGCTGTGGGACCATCATGCCTATTCAGTTCCCTTCCTTCCTTAGGTATAGACCAGGGTGTTGAGTGGATATGAGTATTCTGGGCCCTGACCCTGGCACCTGGTCAGAGACAGGTGTGACCCCAGGGGGAGGAGAGGATGTCACCAGCAAGGAAACCACATCAGGGACCTCTGCTGCCATGCTTGCTCCTTGCATCTGACCTACATACCCCTGACTTCATGTGTATTTCACAGATCAGGGTGATAGTCTTGAAGAGAAAAACATATATACCTGCCACCTAGAGATCCAGCTGTCTCTGGAACTCATTTACCATTGGGAGTCAGTTTCTTATTTCATGGAGTCAGCAGTGGCCAGAGGTCCCATTCTTCACCAGTATTTTTGAGCCATTTTCCTTTTCTTTGTGCTCATATCTCCTGAGGCATGATCCCAAAACTAGGATAAGGATAGCATGGGCAACCCAGGCTAATCAGTGTGGGGCTGGGGCAAGGGCATCCCCCAATTTGTTTGGTCGCTGCATTGTGTACACTTCTCTCCTTTTCTGTGCATCATTGTGACATTACTATCTCCCCTGACACCACCAATGACAAGCTTATGTCCAGGCCCAGCTTCATCCAGGTGTGTGACCTCAGGCATGTCCCCATGACCTCTTACCAAAGACATGGGGATGATGACAGGGCATGCTGCTCTGGCTGCTACAGGAAGTTTCCTGTGGAAACACAGGAGCAACACCAGAGTGGTGAGTGGTCACTTGTGTATTTCACTGCATTATGACCAGCTTCTGCCAAATTCACTCAGCTCTTAGACTCTTGCTAAATATTTTCAGTCTTCAATAATTTGCAGAAAGTTGTAGATAAACTGGTAAGGTATTTTAGGATATAATATTGATCTCCTCTGGGTACTCTTTGTGCCTGGCCCACTGGAGCTCAATGCTTGACTTTTTAGCCACAGGGAGGGTCCAGGCAGTGAGGTGGGTGCTGGGTGCCATGCCCTTCATGGCCACTGATTGTGGGACACACACTGAGCTTGTCTGAAGTTTCCTACTAGGAAGCTGCTGCAGCCTGAGGCAGCCTCTGCTGTGTCCTCCAGACCATTACAGAGTAGTGAGATGTACCAGTAGAAACTGACCACTATCCTTCAACCCTTGTTCACATCTACCCTGGGCCTGGTCTTTGTCCTCTGGCTGCCAGCAGTGATGAGTTGAATCCCTCCCTAGTTGCCCTCAAAGCATGGCTGTTGGATCTTCCACTGGCATTCTCTGAGGAAGTCTGCTTCTACATCAGGCAGCTCATCCACCATCATAGACTGCACTCTGTGATGAGTTCTGCTGAAGTCATCATAGCAGCTGCTGCCCTTGGTACTTGCTGAATGTCAGCCATATTCTTTCTTCCTTGACTCCCTTGTTTTCTTAGAGAACATCCTCAATTAGCTTTCACTACGAAACACAAAGAAATTAAATTTTCTGAATTGTTGAATGTCTTAAAAATGTCTGAAATCCACCCTCACACCTGAATACCCATTTTGCAGGGGCAGAATTCTGAGCTGGAAACACGTTTCCTTCAGAAATGTAGAAAAGTCACCTTTATAAAGAAGTTGGTGTGGCTAAGCAACACCAGTTTAGTTCTTGACAGACAATCTGCCTTTGCCTGCTCAGAGCTTTTGGGTTTTATCTTTTTTGTTATGAACATTCACACTGGTTTTTCTGATTCATACTTTTGAATTATCTTCCTGTTACACCTTTCAGTCTTAAATAACAAAGTTTCCTGTAATTCCTGGGTGTCTTCTAGTAGTATTCCCATTCACCTGCCCCAAGGCTGTGGGCCTGCCCCTGCTTCCTGACTACAGGCTGTGGATGTCTTCTATTTCTTTATCTCAGAGTGCTCTCCAAGTTTTGAGAATGAGCAGGCAGAAAAAGAAGTAGCAGAGCCACATACCAGGTGGTCAGGCAGGTCTTGGGCAGTTGTCACTGTTGTGGCAGGAGAGGTGTCAGCACAATCTCCACCCAAGGCCTGGGTTGTATATCTGAGGCCACAAGATCAAAACTGGTTGCCCTGCCTTATATGCTCAGGGCAGAGAGAAACCTGCATTTTCCAGCCCTTTCCTCTTACACCTATGTACACTCAGAGCTGACCAAGTCACGACAGCTCATCTTTAAAAGTGAAGCAAATTCTGATATATTATCAGACACATTAAACAGGAAGAGAAAGACAGGGTGAGGCACAGGGAGGTAGTGATAGGTTTTACTTCAGAGAGACCAAGCATGAGTTGAGAAAATGACTGGGTGGCCAGGTTCCTGTGCACCTGCCAGAGGAGGATGGCAGAATGCACTGCACATCATCATGGTGGTGGAAGGGAGTGCACAGCAGACTTTGGCTCAGGGGCACTTGGTGGAGAGAGACTGCAATGGCAGAACACAGTTTGACATCAGTGGATCCCATGATCATTTGGTCTATGGAATCCTGAAGAGTCTGCTGGGATCAGCGTTGGGATAGATCCTTCCAAAGAGGTAGGTGGAGGCCAAGTGTG
Organism: Sciurus carolinensis; assembly: GCF_902686445.1. Classification (NCBI taxonomy): domain Eukaryota; kingdom Metazoa; phylum Chordata; class Mammalia; order Rodentia; family Sciuridae; genus Sciurus; species Sciurus carolinensis. The sequence goes on along the minus strand of NW_025920125.1, from coordinate 524,062 downwards.
CTGAGCCTGGGTCTAGGGGCCCAGGATGGTGGGCTGGATGCTATGTCCGCCTCCCCACTTGAGGCTGTGTGGTGCCACACATGGACCACACTCCTGCTCCCACCAGTGGTTTGTGGATTTTCTTTACTTGAAGGATTTACCAACCCATTCCAGAGGAGTCCCCAGAATTTGTACCTAGAGGAGGGTCTAGGTGCAAGTGTTGTATCAGCAGAAGTAGGCAGCTTCCTGGTGGCACAGTCCCCACCATAGACTCCTGAACCTTTCCTCCTGGAAAGGTAAGCATCAAGAGCCACTCAATTGCATGGCGATCTGTGCAGGCCATGAGGTAGGGCAGTACTTGGTTAACAGACCCATTACCTCAGATATTGCCATTTGAGGCCTGTCCTATGGATTTCTAAAAACAGTAACATTCCCTCCAGATTGTATCTCTGAAAACAGCACAACTTCTTTTTTCTTTTGTTACTGGGGTTTCAGTATCTGTCCAGGTGTACTTTTCCACTGAGCTATATGCCCAACCCTCTATTTTTTAAATTTTGAGACAAGGTCACTGAGACTGGTCTTGAACTTTCCATCCTCCTGTCTCAGCCCCTCATGTTGCTGGGATTATATGTGTTCACTACTGTACCTGGCCTAAAATATGCAGTTTTCCCCTCAAAGAATAGAATGTACCAAGCACCAGAGCAGATGTGGACATCTTGTCCTTTGGGAGGTGCTCAGGGTTCACCCCTTTCCTTCAGTCAGCCTGGGGCTCAGCAACCTCTTCCTGTGTTTTATTTCCCAGACAATGTCAGTTGTGTTTTGAGCAGCATTTTATCCAAGCTGTGGGGTATTTGTTGTTATTTTATTTTTTGTTTGCTTTTTTTGTGGTGTTTTTTGTTTCATTCAAGGGATTAAATTCAGGAGCACTCAACCACTGAACCACATCCCCAGCCTTATTTTGTATTTTATTTAGAGACAGAATCTTCCTGAGTTGCTTAAAACCTCACTTTTTCTAAGATTGACTTTGAGTTCTCAATCCTTCCACCTCAACTTCTTGAGCCACTGGAACTACAGGCATGCCCAGTCAAGTTCACAACACAGCACATTATGGCCACTGATTCAGCTTTCTAACAGGCATTGGGATTGAGACATGCAAGTTCACTTTTGGTCCTTCTGAAGTCTGTTCCATCTGTTCTAAGTTCAGAAAGACAGCACTGGATATTTGAATGTGATTGCACCTATCCATAAATCAAATTTGAGTAGCTATCATCCTATGTAGAGACCTGAACAAGGAATATCTCTGCAATTATTTATATTTTGATTTGTTTCTTTCAATTGTGTTTCTTAATTTTCTGAATGTACAATTGTAATTTATAAGTTATTTTTTAAAATTTTCAATTTTTTAGGTGTTATTATAAATGTTATTGTTTATAATTCTTTCTTAGTCTCGTTTCAAATTCCAATTTTTCCCACAAACTATTGCTGATATATAAGAAATCAGTGAACTTTGACCTGTCAACCATATATTTTGCTTTTTGCTAACACCATGCTTTCTTTGGTGGGCTTTATTGCTGCTTTTACTTAATTTAAAAAAAATTCTTCTAATTATTTACACATGACAGTAGAAAGCATTTATGCATTTTGATAAATCATACATAAATGGAATATAATTTCTTATTTTTCTTTTTTTTAATTTGGAGAATAAATTTACTTTATTGCCATTACCAGCACAGCTAAACTTGCAGTTGTGGTAAGGGACAAAAGGGGATTAGAAAAATAAAGACTCATAAACACAGATTTTGAAGATTAAGCTGGTATCAGGTGGAACTCTGCTCTCTGATGAAGATGTAGATCTAAAGAGTTATGCCAGCAATCTTTATGTATACATGTCTCATTATCAGGTTAAAGACTATGCAACCATTATTCTTTGTATTCAGAAAAGTTAAAAACTGGGATATCAATGTAGCTTTTCCACAGTTGCAATCCACTGTTGCAAAGTGCAATGTTAGGAGCTTTGTGAAGCTTTACATAAAGTCCATTGTTGAAGGGCATCTAGGTTGGTTCCATACTTAAGCTATTGTGAATTGTAAATTGAGCTGCTATAAACATTGTTGTGTCTATGTCACTGTAGTATGTTGATTTTTTTTGTGTGTGTGTATAAACTGAGGTGTGGTATAGCTGCATCAAATGGTGCTTCCATTCCAAGTATTCTTAGGAATCTCCATACTATTTTCCATAATGGTTGTACCAATTTGCATTCCCACCAGCAACATATGAGTGTACCTATGCTCACCAACACCTATTATTGTATTCTTTTTTGTTGTTGTAAACAAATGGGATACATGTTGTTTCTCTGTTTGTTCTTATTTTTCTGATTGTACATATTGTGGGATCACATTGGTCATGCAGTCATAAATGTACATAGGTAATAATGTCTGTTTTACTTTACTGTCCTTCCTATCCCTAAGTTACCAAAATCATGGCCTAGAAAAATCAAAACCATAAATTTCAGAGTTTCATCAGAACTGCTACAAGGGGGTGCAGGGGCACCACTGAACAGTGAGCATTAAGTGTCCTGTTTTGCCCACAGTGACCAGCAGGTGGTTTTCAGGGCCCCTTTTTCTGATCCCCTCAAATCATTTGCCAGCCAAGGATGGGTGTCCTGTGCCCACAGGGGAAAGAAACTAAGATGGAGGACACCTTGGTGCCATGACTCTGGTGACAAGAGCCTCCTTCTCCTTGAGACCCATGCAGGGAGATAGATGCCTCTACTGGGAACACCTGGAGACAATGTCTCCTTGGCACCTACATGTGAGATGTCACTGTGGCTTCAGGAAAACCAAAGTGCATCTGAGGAAAAAATGAGGAAGAAGAGGGAAAGCCTGTTAATCACTCTTCTATGTGCAGAGGAGGAAACTCTGCCATGTTCTTTATTTTCATAGGTAATGTTTTAGCTGGGATTACTTTTCCAAAAGCATACTTTGTTGAGGATTTGGCTGCTCATTCTCATAACATTATTTCATAGCATAATATTTTTGTAAATTGGGTGTGTATCTGGGGTGAAATCCCAGGACACTGAAAAGAGAAACATTGAGAAACAACTGCAGAATGTTGCAGGAATGGCACAGGAGTCCCCTGGAGTCTCATGAGAGACTGAGGGAAGGCTAGTGCCACCTCACTGCTTAACTTTATTCCTGTTTCTATGGCTTTTTTTTCAGTGTTAAAGTACTTGAAATAATGTGAATTTGATGTATAAATGCAATAACATTGTGGAAAGAGTTTTTTAATTATGTGACCTTGATTTTTACAAAATATACTGGGGCTTTCTTGGTGAGTCTACACACAGAAGGGTGGGCAATATGACACATCCTAGAAGCCACTGTAGTGACAGCTGTGGCAATAGATGTCAGACTAAAGTGCTCAGAACCCCTGGGGTTAACTGGACATACATACTGCTACATCTCACACACTCATTTATGGAGAGGGCTAGGAAGGAAGAATTCTGAGCTACACTACTCAGAAACCTTGGGATACGAGGACAAGCACATGGTCCAAAACTTCTGGGGGCCATATTGGTCATTGCTGGGCAGCAGAATGCTGGACCACATTGCCTAGAGTTCTCAGGGTTGGCTGACTGGGAATGTAGCAAGCAACTCCTAGGAGGTTCTTGGGTCAGGGATGCAAAGTTTACAATGGACTGCACTTCCAAGAGTCCTTCAGGGTCTACATTTTCCAGGGTCCAGTGCAAGAGGGTAGCATGGGCCAAATGACAGAGTTCAATAACCTTAATCCTTGGGGACCTGCAGCTCACAGAGAATTCTGCAGTGAGTGGTGGGCAGGCAGAATGACAAACTGTGCTACATGTTACCCTTGAGTACCTGTTGTTCCCAGGAGACTTTGGAGTGAGGACTGCAAGAACAGAATGCCAAACTTTGGTGCACAAATTCCCTGGGGATACCTGTGTTCTTCAACTTCTAGTTTCTGTGATGAGGGATGTAATGGTAGAGCACACTATTTGCAATCTTCAGGGTACCAGGAAAAGCAGTGATTGAAGTTACTGTGGCCCTTCTCCAAGCATATCTGTGCACATAAAACACTAGATTAAATTATCTAGAACTCTCAGGACTTGCAACTCCTGGTAATCTCTGTGGTGAACAAATAAATCATTAGTCTTGTGTACCCACAATACTCAGGTGCTCTAGCTTCCAAGATTATCTGTAATAATTGAGCAAGAACACTACCCTTCATTAACCATAATCCTCTGGGATTGCCAGAAACTTCTGTGTTGAGTGAGCAAACCACAGGACTGCATTCCCCACAATTCTAAAAGGACTTGAGCTACCAGATTTCTCTGTGTGGAATGGGCAAAACACAAGACTACATTACCCACAATGCATAGTGCCAGCAGCTCCCAAGCTCCTCTGCATTGAGAACTGTAGGGTTATGCTATCTAAAATTGTTGAGTGTGTTGCTGAGGTGAGTTTCAGCCTGCAATTTCAAGAGGATTCGACAGTGAGGTTTGAGCAAACTTAAGGTCAAACTACACTACCCATAAGTCCTGAGGCTAAACTAGATGTGAAGCCTGGAGTTTCCAGAGGCCTCCACAGTAAGGAATGCATTGGAACAGGACTGTATTCCATTAGAATTCTCAGAGTACCAAGGCAAACATGTGGCCTTCTGTTCTCATGGCTCTCCCAATAGGCAAAACACTGGACTACACTGCCAAGAATCCTCAGGGACCTGAGTCTCCCAGGATCCTCATTGGTGAAGACTGTGGGATAGAGAAGTAAACTACACTACCTAAGATTCTTGGAGGATTCCAGGTACCTTTTTGGCCTACCATTCACAGAGGCCTCCATATTGAGGGCTCTGCAGGCAGAAGGTCAGAATACCTCAGACCTTGTAGCTCCTAGACAGCTTCCTATTGAGAGCTACAGGTATAAGCATTGCATTGCACTATCCAGACTCCTCAGTGGTATAGAGGCAGGCTTGAAGAATTCAGATCCTTGGAGTCTTGATGGTGAGTTCCACTTAGAATGGACTATACTACTCTGAATAATCAATGACCTGCTGTTCTTGAGACCTCTGATGTCAGTGCTACCTTAGAGTGAAATATAATACTGAGAATTCCTGGGGTATCAGAACTCCAAGGAGTCACTATTGTGTGGACTGCACCAAAATAGCACTATGCTAGAATGCTCAGGGTCTTTTGGGGACTACATCTTCCACATGTCTCTGTGGTGAGAGATGCATGGGAGAACACCACACAACACAACCCAGAATCCTTAGAGATGCCTGGGTGACAATGAATTCTGCAACTCCCAGAGACCTCTGTAGTGAGGATAGCATTCAGGTTGTATAGTTCTAATAAACTTCAACCATAACCCTTTAAAGTTGATCAAGCAAACATTAAAAGAAGGTGGAGTGTTTGCTGCTCTTTGGAACCTATTTTCTGACTAAACTACTTATTTTAAGAACACACACATGGCATGAGACAGTGCTCTGAGAGTTGTTTTTCCATTTCTACAGTTGTCCCTGCATAGAGCACTTTGATCTATCAAAAAAATTATCTTTCCATTTTTTGTATGTGGATCTAGAGTGTAGTTAAAGTATTTTGAGAAGAAAGAATACCAAGAATCAGATTTCTGGTCACTTGAATGTTTCCAATCAGCATTTAATTTTAAAAGCTATGTTAAATATTCTTGGTCTCACCAATCTACAGTACCAAGTCCAAACCCATACCATCAGACCCACTGTCTCCAGTGCCCAAACTGTGGTTGATCATTTATCAACATGGGAGTCACCTTTTCCCACAAGCATTGATTATACATGACCTGGAGGTAGTGTGATAATACCCTTCTTGGGACACTGAAATATCAAGTTCCTCTCAAGCATCAGACTACTAAAGAATAGAAAGTTTGAACAGTACAATATAATTTTATTGCTGATTCTTTTTTAATTAGTAGTATTATTAAGATTATTCCTATTATACCTATAATATTTCTACTTTTTTCTTTTATTAATATTCTTCTCATTCTCTTCCTCTTATATATCTGTTCCCTTGGAGATTTTTTTTCTCTCATACTAACAACATATTTCTTTTAATTCTGCTTTCATTATTCCTACAACACAGTATCTCTATAGACTCACTTCTTATCTCAGTAACATTATATCCTTATCCTACACACCCTCCCTGTCCACTTTGTCCACCATTAGAAATTGTGGTCCTTATTGCAAACTTATTGGTTTTGCTATAATTAATAATTTGAACTCATCATCTCTTTTTTTAAGATCACAAGGTTAATATCTTAATAGGGACTATTTGGGTTAAGGAGGCATACTGATTGGTGCACTTCTAATATTGATTTCTCACTTCAAGGTGAGGTATTGGAAATATTCAGGGACACTGTAAGTATGTAGGGGAGGAACTGCAATACATCAAATTTGCACTGCTATAGGGGAAGATACATGAACAACATGAGAAAACAAGGGAAGAGGGTGTCCCAAACAAACCTACATGCTATATCAATAGAACCCAATGACAACATTAAGAAGAAATGTCAGAAAGGAAGTTCAGAATGTACATAAGTAAAATGAAGCTAGAAGTAAACAATGAGATAAGAGAGCAAGTGCAGTCAATGAATGATTGCACCAATAAACAGTTAAAATAGCAATTGCAGGAAGCAAAAGATTATTTCAATAAAAATATAGATTATGAAAATAAACCAAACAGAAATCCTTGAAATGAAGGAAAAAATAAACTAAATTTTAAAATCAATAGAATGCATAACCAAAAGGCAAGATCACTTGGAAGGCAGAACATCAGACAAAGAAGACAAAATATTTAATCTTGAAAACAAAGTTGTTTGAACAGAGAAGATCATAAGGAATCATGAATGGAATCTCAAAATATTATGGGATATAATGAAAACACCAAATTTAAAAATTACTGGGATTGAGGAAGACACAGAGACATAAACTAAAGGAATGAATAACCTATTCAATAAAATAAGAGCAGAAAATTTTCCAAATCTGATGAATGAAATGGAAAATCAAATACAAGAGGCTTAAAGGACACCAAATATACAAAATTAAAACAGATCCACACCAAGGCACATTATAATTAAAATAGCTAACATACAAAATAAAGAGAATTTTAAAGTCTGTGAGAGAAAAGCATAAGTATACATAGAAGGGGAAAACAATAAGAATATCAGCAAATTTTCAGCCCAAACCTAAAAGCAAGAAATGCATGGAACAACATATTTGAAAAGAACATGAATGCCAACCAAGAATCTTATTCCCAGTCAAACTAACATTCAGATTTGATGGTGAAATAAAATCCTATGATAAACAAAAGCTAAAAGAATTTACAAATAGAAAGCATGTGCTACAGAAATTTCAGCAAAATAGTCAATGCAGAAGAAATGAAAAACAACAATGAAAGTCAGCAAAGGTAAGAACAAACCTAAAGGAATAGCCAATTAAGGAAAAATCATGTCAAGTTATAAGTAAAAAATAAGTATAAATTACTGGGAATACAAGTCATATCTCAATAATAACCCTGAATGTTAATGGCCTAAACTCATCAATCAAAAGACTCAGACTAGCAGACTGGATTAAAAAGAAAGACCCAACAATATCCTTTCTTCAAGTGACTGATCTCATAGAAAAAGACATCCACAGATTAAAGGTGAAAGGATGGGGAAAAGCATACCATGCACATGGACTCACTAAAAAGGCAGGGGTCTCCATGCTTATATGAGATAAAGCAGACTTCAAGCCAAAGTTATTCCGAAAGGATAAAGGAGAACATTTCATACTGCTTAAGGAAAGCATAAATCAGCAAGACATAAAAATCATAAATACTTATGTACATGTGCATCCATTTACATTAAACAAATTCTTCTAAATTCCAGGAAGAAAATAGATCAAAACACAATACTAGGTGACTGTAACACAACACTCTCACCATTGAATAGATCTTCCAAAGAAAAATTGAACAAAGAAACCATAGAAATTAATAACACAATCAACAATTTAGAATTTTTATGTACATATAATATTCCATCCATCAATGTGTGAATGCACTTTCTTCTCAGCAGCACATACATCCTTCTATAAAAAAGAACCCATATTATGCCACAAAGCTACTCTTAGAAAATACAAAAAGAGATGCTACCTTGCACTCTATCAGATCCTAATGGAATGAAATTAGAAATCAATGGAAAAGTAAAAATAGAAATTACTCCAACACCTGGAGACAAAGTAATACACTATTGTATGATGCATGCATAAAAGGAGACATTGGGGGAAACTTTGAAACTTCTTAGAGGTAAAGAAGAACAATGATGCAACATTTCAAAAATCTCTGGGAAACTAAGAAAGCAATACTAAGAGGAAAATTCATTGTATGGTGCACACTCAATAAAAGAAGAAAAAGTCAACAATTAAATGACCTAACATTACAGATCAGAGCTCTAGAAAAAGAACAGATCAACACCAAAAGTAATAGCAGACAGGAAATAACTAAAATCAGAGCTGAAATCAATGGAATTGAAAAAAAAAGAAACAATACAAAAAATTGACAAAACAAAAAGTTGATTCTTTGAAAAAATAAACATAATTGATAAGCCGTTAGCCACACTATGAAGAGAAGAGAGAAAATTCACATTACTAAAATTCATGATGTAAAAGGAAATATCACAACAGACACTACTGAAATGCAAAACATAATTATGAAACTACTTTTAAAATCTATACTCAAACAAAATAGAAAATTTCAAAGACATTTACAGGTTTCTAGAGATATGATCCACCCAAAATGAATCTGGAGGACATACACAATTTAAATAGATCAATTTCAAGCAATGAAAAAGAAGAATTAATCAAAAGCCTACCAACGAAGTACAGTCTGGGACCAGATGGATTCTCAGCTGAGTTTGAAAAGACCTTCAAAGAAGAACTCATTCCAATACTGCTCAAAGTATTCTATGAAATAAATGAGGAGAAAACCATTCCAAATTCATTCTATAAAGCAAATATCACCCTGATAGCAAAGGCAGACAAAGATACAATAAGGAAAGAAAACTTCAGATAAATATCTCTAATGAACATACATGCAAAAATTCTTAACAAAATTATAGAAAATAGCATACAAAAATACCTTAAAATGAGAGTGCACCACGATCAAGTAGTTTTCATCCCAAGGATGCAAAGGTGCTTCAACATCCAGAAGTCAACAAATGTAATTCAACACATCAACAGGCTTAAAGTTAAGAATCACATGATTATTTACATAGATGCAGAAAAGCCACTTGATAAAATATAGCACCTTTTATGTTCCAAACACTAGAAAACATAGGGATAGTAGGAACATACCTCAACATTGTAAAGGATATTTATGATAAGTCCAAGGCCAACATTATTCTAACGTTATTCTAAATGAAGAAAAAGTGAAAGCATTTCCCCTAAATACTGGAACAAGGCAGGGATGCCCTCTTTCACCACTTCTATTCAACATCATTCTTGAAACTCTAGCCACAGCAGTTAGACAGACCAAAGAAGTTAAAGGTATATGAATAGGAAAAGAACTCAAACTATCACTATTTGATGACATGACTATATTTAGATAAGCAGAAAAATTACACCAGAAACTTTTAAAACTCATAAATGAATTCAATAATGTAGCATGATATAACATCAACACTCATAAATCTAATGCATTTTTTTGTAAGTGATGAATCCTCTGAAAGAGAAATTGGAAGAACTACCCCATTCACAATATCCTCAAAAAAATGAAATAAAATACTTGGGAATTGGTTTAACAAAAGAGGTGAAGGACCTGTACAATAAGAATTACAAAACACTAAAAAAAGAAATTAAGAAAACCTTAGAAGATGAAAAGATCTCCCATGGTCGTGGAGAGGCAAAGTTAATATTGTCAAAATGGCCATACTACCAAATGTGCTATACAAATTCAATGCAATTCAAATTAAAATCCCAATGATATTCCTCATAGAAATACAGAAAGCAATCATGAAATTCATTTGGAGAAATAAGATACCCAGAAGAGCTAAAGCAATCCTTAGCAGGAAGAGCAAGGCAGGGAGTATCACCAGACCCTTCAACTATACTACAGAGGAATAGTAACAAAAATGGCATGGTATTGGCATCAAAATAGGAAGGTAGACCAATGGTACAGAATAAAGAACACAAGGACAAACCCACATAAATACAGTTATCTCATACTAGACAAAGGTGCCAAAAGCATACACTGAAGAGAAGACAGCATCTTTCACAAATGGTGCTGGGAAAACTGGAAATGCATATGCAGCAAAATATAACTAAGTCCCTATCTCTCACCCTGCACAAAACTCAACTCAAAATGAATCAAGGACCTAGGAATTAGACCAGAGACACTGCACCTAATAGATGTAAATCTAGGTCCAAATGTTCATCATGTCCTCTTAGGACAAAACTTCCTTAACATGACTCCCAAAGCAAAAGAAATAAAAGCAGGAATCAATAATTGGGATGGATGCAAACTAAAAGCTTTTTCTCAGGAAAGGAAGCAATTAACAATGTGAAGAGAGATCCTACAGAATGGAAGAAAATCTTTGCACACACACGTCTGAGAGAGCACTGATCTCCAGAATCTATAAACAACTCGAAAAAGAAAACTTTAAGCCAAAATATAAATGACCCAATCAATAAATGGGCTAAGGAAATGAAGAGACAGTTAACAGAAGAGGATCTAAAAGTAATCAACAGATATATAAAAAACTGTTTAACCACTGTAGAAATAAGCAAATTCGAAATGAAAACTATTCTAAGATTTCATCTTACCCAAATTAGAATGGCAATTATCAAGAATACAAGCAACAATAGATGTTGGTGAGGATGTGTGGAAAAAGGTACATCCATACATTGCTGGTGGGGTTTCAAATTGGTGCAGTCACTCTGGAAATCAGTATGGAGATTCCTTAGAAAACTTAGACTGGAACCACCATCTGACCCAGCTATCCCACTCCTTGGCCTATACCCACAGGACTTAAAATCAGTATACTACAGTGAGGCAGCCACACCAATGTTTATAGCACTTTAATTCACAGTAGCTAGATTATGGAACCAAAATAAATGCCTTTCAATAAATAAATAGATAAACTCTGGTATATATACCTAATGGACTATTGTTCAGACATAAAGAAGAATAAAATTATGACATTTGTAGGTAAATGGATGGAGTTAGAGAATATCATGTTAAGTGAAATAAGCTATTTCCAAAAAGCCAAAGGCCAAATAATTTCTCTAAGTGGTTGATGATACATAATGGGGGCATGGGGAGGTAAGGGAAGAATGGAAGAAGGATGAGATATTTAGATGGAAATGAGAAATGAGCAGGGATCAGGGGAAGAAAAGATAATAGAATGAGACAAACATCATTATTCTATGTATATGTATGAATACAAAAATTATATGACTATACATTGCAGAGGAGGACTGCACAGCAAGAGGCTTTGATGCAGAGTGAGGGTCCAAGGCCCAGGCCATAGCTCCGGTCCCCAGGGAAAATAGCAGAGGAGGGCCACTCAGTGAGGGAGTCCCTCATGGGGCCAGGCTCTCCACCCCAGGCGGTAGGTCAGGACCCCCAGGAACATCCCAGTGGAGAGTTTCCCAGTACAGGTGGTAATTCTGGACCTAAGGGAACATCTCAGAGGAGAGCTGCCCAGCAAAACTTCCCCACTGGGTGAGTTGTCACTACTGAGAAAGGCTTTCCCACCAGGGCAGTAGAACCAGAGACACAGGCCCACATCAGAAGTGCCCCAGTCTGGCTGACCATCAGTCAACTAGTGGAGGCACCTGTGCCCACTGACAAGGAATATACCCCACCTGAAGGCCACCATTCCTAGAGGGGTAGCTTCCTTGTGGAGCACATTATCAAGTTCCTCCAAGACTTCAGGCTATTGAAGGCTAAGAGGTGAGTTATTGGAAATCTGCAGAGACATACTAGTCAATAGAGGAAATCTGCAATATCTCAGAGTTTCAGTACTAGAGGGGTAAATATCTGAGCAATATGAAAAAACAAGGGAAGAAAATGTCCCAAACAAAACTAGATGGTATAGCAATAAAATACAATGACAGCATGGCAGAAGATATGTCAGAAAGGGAGTTTAGAATGTACATAATTAAAATGATCAGAGAAGCAAATGTTGAGATGAAAGAGCAAATGCAAGATTTTAATGATTGTACCACTCAACAGGTAAAAGAGCAAATGTGGGAAGCAAAAGATTATTTCAATAAAGAGTTAGAGATACAGAAAAAAAAACAGACAGAAATCCTTGAAATGAAGGAAACAATAAAGCAAATTTAGAATTCCAAAGAAAGCATATCAAATAGGATAGAACACCTGGAAGACAGAACCTCAGACATTGAAGACAAAATATTTAACCTTGAAAACAAGTTGAACAAACAGTGAAGATTTTAAGTAAACATAAACAGAATCTACAAGAATTATGGGATATCATGAAAAGGCCAAATTTAAGAATTATTGAGATAGAGGAAGTCACAGAGAATCAAACCAAAGGAATAAACAATCTACTCAATGAAATAATATCAGAAAATTACTCAAACCTAAAGAACAAAATAGAAAATCAAATACAAGAGGCTTATAGGACTCCAAATACACAAAATTAAAATACACCCATAACAAGGCACAATATAATGAAAATAGCAAACGTACAAAATAAAGACAGAATTTTAAATGCTGCGAGAGAAAAAAATCAAATTACATTCAGGGGGAAACCAATATGGATATCAGCAGCTTTTTCAATCCAGACCTTAAAAGCTAGAAGGACCTGGAAGAAAATTTTTCAAGCTCTGATAGACAATGGATGCCAACCAAGAATCTTATACACAGCAAAACTTACCTTCAGATATGTCGATGAAATAAAATCCTTCCATGATGAACAAAAGTTAAAAGAATTTACAAAGAGAAAGCCAGCACTACAGAACATTCTAGGCAAAATATTCCATGAAGAAGAGATGAAAAACTATGTAAATCAGAAAAGGGAGGATCTACCCTAAAGGAACACCAAAATAAAGAAGAAACCAAGTTGTGACAAAAAAAAAATGAGCCAAATGAGCAGGAATACAAATAATATCTCAATAATAACCCTGAATGTTAATGGCCTGAATTCATCAATCAAAAGACAAAGACTGGCATATTGGATTAAAAGGAAAGATCCAACAATTTGCTGCCTGCAAGAGACTCATCTTATAGAAAGAGATATCCACAGACTAAAGGTGAAAGGATGGGAAAAAACATTCCATGAACATGGACACAGCAAAAAAGCCGGAGTATAAATCCTCATATCAGATAATGTGGACTTCAAGCCAAAGTTAGTCAGAAGGGAAAAAGAAGGACAATTCATACTGCTTAAGGGAAGCAAAAACCAGCAAGACATAACAATCATAAATATCTATGCCCCAAAGAGTGGCTCATTTATATACATCAAACAAATCCTTCTCAAATCCAGAAATCAAATAGAACAAAACACTATAATACTAGGTAATTTTAACACACCTCTCTCACCACTGGACAGATCCTCCAAACAAACATTGAACACAGAAAACATAGATCTCAATAACACAATCAATAATTTAGACTCAATGGACATTTATAGAATATACCATACAACAAAGAGTGAATACACTGTCTTCTCAGCAGCACATGGATCCTTCTCTAAAATAGACCATATTTTATACCACAAAGCTAATGTTAGCAAATACAAGAAGATAGAAATACTACCTTGTATTCTATCAGATCATAATGAATTGAAATTAGAAATAAATGACAGAGTAAAAAACAGAACTCCAACTACTGGAGATTAAATAATACTCTATTGTATGATGAATGGACAACAGAAGATACGAGGAAGGAAATTAAAAAATTCTTAGAGGTAATTGAGAATAAAGAAACATCATATCAAAATCTCTGGGACACTATGATAGCAGTACTTAGAGGAAAATTTATTTCATGGAGTGCATTCAATAAATGAAGAAAAAAATCAATAAATAAACCACCTAACAGTACAGCTAAAAGCTTGAGAAAAAGAAGAACAGAGCAACACCAAAAGTAGTAGAAGACAGAAAGTAACTAAAATCAGAGCTGAAATCAACGAAACTGAAACAAAAGAAACAATTGAAAAAATTGACAAAATAGTTGGTTCTTTGAAAAAATAAACAAAATTGATAAATACTTAGCCACACTAACAAAGAGAAGGAGAGAGAGAACTCAAATTACTAAAATTCGGAATGAACAAGGAAATAGCACAACAGACCCTAGTGAAATACAAAATATAATTAGAAGCTATATTGAAAATATATACATCAACAAAATAGAAAGTCTCAAAGACATCAACAGGTTTCTAGAGACATATGAATTACCTAAACTGAACCAGGAGGACATACAAAATTTAAATAGATCAATTTCAAGTAATGAAATAGAAGTCATCAAAAGCCTACCAACAAAGAAAAGCTCGGGTCCATATGGCATCTCAGTCAAGTTCTACAAAACCTTTAAAGAATACTGCATTCTAATACTTCTCAAAGTATTCCAAGAAATATAAGAGGAGGGAACCCTCCCAAACTCATTCTATGAAGCCAAATTACCCTGATACCTAAACCAGACAGAGACACATCAAAGAAAGAAAATTTCAGACCAATATTCTTAATGAACATTGATGCAAAAATTCTCAATAGGTTGCTCAGGGCCTTGCCAAATTGTGGAAGCTGTCCCTGAATTTATTATCTTCCTACCTCCACATCCAGATTCACTGTTATTACAGACATGAGCCACCATATCTGGTTTATATATATATATATATATTTTATTTCATGGAGACATTTTTCTTAAAATGATTCACTATTTTATGGTATGGCCTTTCTCTTTGGAAAATGATAAATAAATATACATATACTATATATGTAAAATAAATATATAATATAAAATCATGTTTCATTAAAAGTCATATATTTAACCAAATAATTTTAAATGCAGCTTAGTTTCACCCTTTTATTCTATTATTACAAGAAAAGATTGGCATAAAAGATAAGTCTACATTAAGACTAAATGTCTGGGGGATCCAAGATGGTGGACTAGAGGGAGGCTGCATTCCTTGTCGCTCTGTAACTCCAGTTTGAAGCAGAGAATACCTGTTTCTCAGTGAGGCAGTTTTTGCTGCTTATCGATCCCCTGATGTTTACCCCATTTGTCTGCTGTGATGACCTGCAATCTGTCAACATATCAATGCCTTTTTTGAGTGCAGATTGCTCACTGTCAGGCATCTATCATCCACCATTTGCCTGCCTCTCACCTGTCCATCACCTGCCTTACAACTATCCATCACCAAATGCATGAGGTTCACCTCCTGATCGTCCGACAACAGTCAGCAAACTGATCGCCAACCACCAGTGGAGCAACAGCTCCCTGCTGTTGCCTGGAAGTTCACTGTTACAGTACCTGCAGGTTTGATTATACGTGGCTGCTGCCATTTTGAGACAACAACCAGGCCCCGTAGGACCCCTGGCCGGACTGACTGAGCCCCACCTCCAGGATACCTCAGCCCAATCGATCACTCCCTGCCTCTGGGGCCCTCACATCGACTAACTACTCCCTGCCGCCAGGACCCCCAGAACAACTGACTGCGACCTATCACTGGGACCCCACACCAACTGATTAAACCCAGCCTCCAGGATCCCACAACATCATCAAACACACCGGACCTCCAGGACCCCTGCCAGACCAAACACATCCCATCTCCAGGACCTCCAACTGACCACGTCCACCCCTGAGCTGCAGCTCCCCATTTGCCAACATATTTCAAAGCCAGAGTGGCCATCTTCGATAATCCTGGAAGCCGAGCTCTGATCTTTGGGTGGGGCAAATCCCATCCTGAGAAGCCTGCAGGAGGCTTGAAGCTCATTGTCAGGAACCTCTCATACATCAGGCTACTGAACACTGGGAGGTTTCATTAGTATATGACTGCTATACAGTAGATTTTATTTTTTCTCCTTCTTAAAAAATTTAAGTTTTTATTTCTTTACTTTTTGTGCTCTCTTTTCCTTTTGTTAACCTGTTCCCTCAGAGTCTCTTTCTCCCTTTTTTGCATGCTAACATCTGATTTCTTTGATTACACTCTCACTCTTTCTATTTTCTAGAACTTCTGTATATTCTTTTCTTATCCCATTAACAGTCACATTCTACATCCCTCTGTATCCTCTTTGTCCTCCATTAGAAATTGCAGACCTTATTGCAAATCTGTTTGTTTTACCAAAGATAATATTTGAACTCATTTTGTTTACTATGACAAATTTGTTATTGTGCCCATAGGGGCTATTTGGTCTAGGATTGCATAGTGTCTGATTTGGACACTGCTAATATTGATCTCCCCTTAAACAAAAGGTTTTGGAAACCTATAGGGCCACTATAAGCCTATAGGGGGAAATCTGCTATACCCCAGATCTGCACTGCTAGAGGGGAACTCACATGAACAACATGAAAAAACAAGGAAAGAAAATGATCCAAACAAATCTAGATTCTATAGTAATAGATTCCAATGACAGTATGTTAAAAGAAATGCCATAAAAGGACTTCAGATTATACATGATTAAGATGATTCAGGAAGCAAAGGATGAAATAAGAGAACAAATGCAGGCAATGAATGATAATACCAATAAGCTGAAAGAGCAACTGAAGGAAGCAAAAGATCATTTCAACAAAGAGATAGAGATTCTCAAAAAAAAAAAAAAAAAGAAACTAATGGAAATCCTTGAAATGAAGGAAGTAATAAACCAAATAAAAAACTCAATGGAAAGCATCACCATAAGACTAGACCACTTGGAAGAAAGAACCTCAGACAATGAAGACAAAATATTTAATCTTGAAAATAAAGTTGCCCAAACAGAGAAGCTGGTAAGAAATCATGAACAGAATCTCCAAGAACTATGGGACATCATGAAAAGACCAAATTTAAGATTTATTGGGATTGAACAAGGCACAGAGATACAAACCAAAGGAATGAACAACCTATTCAATGACATAGTATCAGAAAATTTCCCAAACCTGAAGAATAAAATGGAAAATCAAATACAAGAGGCTTACAGAACACCAAGTACACAGAATCACAACAGATCCACACCAAGGCACATTATAATGAAAATGCCTAACATTCAAAATAAATATAGGATTTTGAAGGTCACGAGAGAAAAGCATCAGATTACATATAGGGGAAGACCAATACGAATAGCAGCCAACTTCTCAACCCAGACTCTAAAAGCTAGAAGGGCCTGCACCAACATATTTCAAACTCTGAAAGAACATGGTTCCCAATCAAGAATCCTATACCCAGCAAAACTAACCTTCATATTTGAAGATGAAATAAAATTCTTCCATGGTAAACAAAAGTAAAAAGAATTTACAAATAGAAAGCCTGCACTACAGAAGGTTCTCAACAAAATATTCCATGAGGAGGAAATGAAATACAACAATGGAGGTCAGCAAAGGGTGGAACTACCTTAGAGAAAAACCACTGAAAGGAGAAACCAAGCCAACTTAAAAACCAAAAATAAGCCAAATGACTGGGAATACAAATCATATCTCAATATTATCCCTGAACGTTAATGGCCTAAACTCATCAATCAAAAGACTTGAACTGGCAGAATGGATTAAAAAGAAAGACCCAACAATATGCTCCCTGCAAGAGATTCATGTCATAGAAAAAGACATCTACAGACTAAAGGCGAATAGATGGGAAAAAACCTACCACACACATGGACTCAGTAAAAAAGCGGGGGTTTCCATCCTTATATCAGATAAAGTGAACTTGGAGTCAAAGTTAGTCAGAAGGGATAAAGAAGAACATTTCATACTGCTTAAGGGAACCATAAATCAGGAAGACATAATGATAATAAATATTTATGCCCCAACAATGGTGCATCCCTGTACATCAAACAAATCCTTCTCAATTTCAGGAATAACATAGACCACAACACAATAATTCTAGGTGAATTTAATGCATCGCTGTCACCACTAGATAGATCTTCCAAACAAAATCCAACCAAACTAAATAACACAATCAATAACATAGACTAATAGACATATATAGAATATTCCATCCATCAAGCAGTGGATTCACTTTCTTCTCAGCAGCACATGGAACCTTCTCAAAAATAGACCATATGTTATGCCAAAAAGCAGCCCTTAGGAAATGCAAAGAAATAGAGATAATGCCTTGTGTTCTATCAGATCATAATGAACTGAGAGTAGAAATCAATGACACATAAAAAGAGAAATTACTCCAACACCTGGAGACTAAATAATATGCTATTTAATGAAGCATGGATAACAAAAAATATCAGGGAGGAGATTAAAAATTATTAGAGGTCAATGAGAATGACAAAGCAACATATCAAAATCTCTGGGACACTATGAAAGCAGTACTAAGAGGAAAATTCATTGCATGGAGTGCATTCCAGAAAAGAATGAAAAGTCAACAACTAAATGACCTAACATTACAGCTCAAAGCACTAGAAAAAGAATAACAGAATAGAAGCAAAAGTAGTAGAAGACAGGAAATAATTAAAATCAGACCTGAAATCAATGAAATTGAAACAAAAGAAACTATCCAAAAAATTGACAATACAAAAAGTTGGCTCTTTGAGAAAGTAAACAAAATGGACAAACCCTTAGCCACACTAACAAAGAGAAGGAGAGAGAAGACTCAAATTACTAAAATACATGATGCAAAAGGAAATATCCCGACAGACACCACTGAGATACAGAACATAATGAGAAGGTACTTTGAAAATCTGTATTTCAACAAAATAGAAACTACTGAACATATTGGCAAATTTCTAGAGAAATATGCTACTCCCAAACTGAACCAGGAGTACATACACAATTTAAACAGATCAATATCAAGCAATGAAATACAAGAAGCCATCCAAGAAAAGCCCAGGACCAGATGAATTCTCAGTCAAGTTCTACAAGACCTTCAAAGAAGAACTCATTCCATTACTTCTCAAAGAATTCCAGGAAATAGAAAAGGAGGGTACGCTACCGAAATCATTTTATGAAGCTAATATCACCCTCATACCCAAACCAGGAAAAGACACTTCAAGGAAAGAAAATTTTAGACCAATATCCTTGATGAATACAGATGCAAAAATCTTTAATAAAATATTGGCAAATCGTATCCAAAAACATGTTAAGAAAATTGTGCACCACGATCAAGTGGGGTTCATCCCTGGAATGCAAGGATGGTTCAATATTCATAAATCAATAAACATAATCCATCATGTCAATAGACTTAAGGATAAGAATCATATGGCTATTACAATTGATGC
Source organism: Sciurus carolinensis (assembly GCF_902686445.1). Classification (NCBI taxonomy): domain Eukaryota; kingdom Metazoa; phylum Chordata; class Mammalia; order Rodentia; family Sciuridae; genus Sciurus; species Sciurus carolinensis. Next base: position 504,676 of record NW_025920125.1, on the reverse strand, counting down.
AGAAAAAGCGTTCAACAAAATACAACACCCCTGCATGCTCAAAACACTAGAAAAAATAGGGAGAGTAGGAACATACCTGAACATTATAAAGGCTATTTATGCTAAACCCATGGCCAACATCATTCTTAATGGAGCAAAACTGAAACCATTCCCTTTAAAAATGGTAACAAGACAGGGATGTTCTCTTTCACCACTTGTATTCAACATTGTCCTCGAAACTCTAGCCAGAGCAATTAGGCAGAACAAAGAAATTAAAGGGATATGAATAGGAAAAGAGGATCTTAAGCTGTCACTATTTGCGGATGATATGATTCTATATTTAGAGGATCCAAAAACCTCCTCCAGTAAACATCTAGACTTCATCAATAAATTCAGCAAAATAGCAGGCTATAAAATCAACAAGCAAAAATCTAAAGCATTTTTATACAAAAGCAATGAAACAGCTGAAAGGGAAATGAGGAAAACTACCCCATTTGCAATAGCCTCAAAAAAAAAAAATACTTGGGAATCAATCTAACCAAAGAGGTAAAAGATCTCTACAATGAAAACTACAAAACATTGAAGAAAGAAATTCAGGGAGACCTTAGAAGATGGAAAGATCTCCCATGTTCTTGGATAGGCAGAATTAATATTGTTCAAATGGCCATACTACCTGAAGTGCTAAACAGATTCGATGCGATTCCAATTAAAATCCCCATGATGTACCTTACAGAAATAGAACAAACAATCATGAAATTCATCTGGAAGAATAAGAAACCCAGAATAGCTAAAGCAATCCTTAGCAGGAAGAATGAAACAAGGAGTAATGCAATACCAGAACTTCAACTATACTACAAAGCAATAGTAACAAAAACAGCCATATTGGCACCAAAATAGAAAAGTAGATCAGTGGTACAGAATAGAGGACACAGACACAAACCCAAATAAATAAAATTTTCTCATACTAGACAAAGGTGCTCAAAATATGCAATGGAGAAAAGATAGCCTCTTCAACAAATGGTGCTGGGTAAACTGGAAATCCATATGCAACAGAATGAAACTAAACCCCTATCTCTCACCTTGCACAAAAATCAACTCACAATGAAACAAGGACCTTGAAATCAGACCAGAGACCCTGCATCTTATAGAAGAAAAATACATCTAAATTTTCACCTTGTTGACTTAGGATCAGACTTCCTTAACAGGACTCCCATAGCATAAGAAATAAAAGCAAGAATCAATAACTGGGATAGATTCAAACTAAATAGCTTTCTCTCAGCAAAGGAAACTATCAACAATGAGAAGAGAGAGCCCACAGAGTGGGAGAATATCTTTGCCACTCATACCTCATATAGAGCACTAATTTCCAGAATATATAAAGAACTCAAGAAACTCTACATGAAGAAAACAAATAACCCAATCAACAAATGGCCTAAGGATATTAACAGACACTTCACAGAAGAAGATCTACAAGCAATCAACAAACATATGAAAAAATGTTCACCATCTTTAGTAATAAGAGAAATGCAAATCAAAACTACCCTAAGATTCCATCTCACCCCAATTAGAATGGCAATTATCAAGAATACAAGCAACAATAGGTGTTGGAGAGGATGTGGGGAAAAAGGTACACTCATACATTGCTGGTGGGGCTGCAAATTAGTTCAGCCACTCTGGAAAGCAGTGTGGAGACTCCTTAGAAAACTTGGCATGGAACCACCATTTGACCCAGCTATCCCACTCCTGGGCCTGTACCCAAAGGACTTAAAATCAGCATACTACAGAGATACAGTAACATCAATGTTCATAGTTTCTCAATTCACAATAGCTAGACTGTGGAACCAACCTAGATGCCCTTCAATTGATGAATGGATAAAGAAACTGTGGTATATATATACAATGGAATATTACTCAGCTATAAAGAATAATAAAATTATGGCATTTGCAGGCAAATGGATGAAATTGGAGAATATCATGTTAAGTGAGATAAGCCAATCTCAAAAATCCAAAGGGCAAATGATTTCACTGATAAGCAGATGATGACATATAATGGGGGATGGGATGTGGGAAAGAATGGAGGAAGGAGGGACTGTATAGAGGGAAAAGAGAGGTGGGAGGGGTGGGGGGAAGGAAAAAATAACAAAATGAATCAAGCATCATTACTCTATGTAAATGTATGAATATGCAAGTGGTGTGCTGTTACTCCATGTACAAACAGAAACAACATGTAATCCATTTGTTTACAATAAAAATAAATTTAAAAAAGAAGAGAAAAAAACTCTCAATAAAATCTGAGCAAATTGCTAGCAAAAATATATTAAAATGATAGTGCACCACGATCAAGTGGGTTTTATCTTAGGCATGCAATTTTGGTTCAACTTCCAGAAATCAATAATTGTAATTCACCATATCAACAGACTTAAAGTCAAGAATCACATGATTATTGCAATAGATGCAGAAAAAGCTTTTGATAAAATAGAGCATCCCTTCACACTCAAAGCACTAGAAAAAATACAGATAGTGGAAAAAATCATTAACATTGTAAAGGCCATCTATGCTAAGCCAATGGACAATATCAATCTAAATGGTGAAAAACTGAAAGAATTCCCTCTAAAAACTGGAATACAGCACAGATGCCCTCTTTCACCACTTCTATTCAACATTGACCTCAAAACTCTAGCCAGAGCAATAAGACAGACCATGGAAATTAAAGGGATATGAATAGGAAAAGAAGAACTCAAATGATCTCTATTTGCTGATGACATGATTATATATTTACAGGAACCAGAAAATTCCACCAGAAAACTTTTAGAACTCATAAGTAAATTCAATAAATTAGCAGGATATAAGTTCAATGCTCATAAATCCAATGCATTTTTATATATAAGTGATGAATCTTCAGAAAGATAATTAGGAAAACTACCCCATTTACAATAGCTTCGAAAAAATAAAATATTTGGGAATCAATCTAACAAACAAGGTGAAAGACCTCTACAATGAGAACTACAGAACACTAAAGAAAGAAATTAAAGAAAACCTTAGAGATGGAAAGATCTCCCATGTTCTTGGATAGGCAGAACTAATATTGTCAAAATGGCATAATACAAAACGTGCTATACTGTTTCAATGCAATTCCAATTAAAATTCCAATGATGTACCTTACAGAAATAGAGCAAGCAATCATGAAATTCATCTGGAAAAATAAGAAACCCAGAATAGTTAAAGCAATCCTTAGCAGGAAGAATGAAGCAGGGGGTATCGCAATACCAGAACTTCAACTATACTACAAAGCAATAGTAACAAAAATGACATGCTATTGGCACCAAAGTAGACAGGTAGATCAATGGTACACAATAGAGGACATGGACACAAACCCAAATAAATACAATTTCCTCATACTAGACAAGGGTGCCAAAAATAGGCAATGGAGAAAAGATAGCCTCTTCAACAAATGGTGCTGGGTAAACTAGAAATCCATATGCAACAGAATGAAACTAAACCCCTATTTCTCACCCTGCTCAAAACTCAACTCAAAATGGATCAAAGACCTTGGAATCAGACCAGAGACCCTGCGTCTTATAGAAGAAAAAATAGGTCCAAATCTTCAACATGTTGGCATAGGATCAGACTTTCTTAACAGGACTCCCATAGCACAAAAAATAAGAGGAAAAATCAATAACTAGGATAGATTCAAACTAGAAAACTTTCTCTCAGCAAAGGAAACTATCAGCAATGCGAATAGAGAACCTACAGAGTGGGAGAAAACCTTTGCCACTCATACTTCAGATAGAGCAGTAATTTCCAAAATCTATAAAGAACACAAAAATCTCTAAACCAAAAATACAAAAAACCCAATGAACAAATGGGCTAAGGTAATGAAAAGACACTTTACAGAAGAAGATCTACAAGCAATTTACAGATATATAAAAATGTTCAACATCTCTAGTAATAAGAGAAATGCAAATCAAAACTGCCCTAAGATTCCATCTCACCCCAATTAAAATGGCAATTATCAAGAATACAAGCAACAATAGGTATTGGCAAGAATGTGGGGAAAGAGGTACACTAATACATTGCTGGTGGGGCTGCAAATTAGTTCAGCCACTCTGGAAAACAGAGTGGAGATTCCTTAGAATCCTTGGAATGGAATCACCATTTGACCCAGCTATACCACTCCTTGACCTATACCCAAAGAAATTTAAACCAACATACTACAGAGATACAGCCACAACAATGTCCATAGCTGCTCAATTCACAGTAGCCAGATTGTGGAATCAACCTTGATGCCCTTCAATTGATGAATGGATAAATAAACTGTGGGATGTATATATATATATACAATGGAATATTAATCAGTCATTAAAAATAATAAAATTATGGAATTTGCAGGAAAATGGATAAAATTGTAGAATATCATGCTAAGTGAGATAAGCCAATCTCAAAAAACCAAACGGTGAATGATCTCGCTGATAAGTGGATGATGACATATAATGGGAGGTGGGAGGGGGAAGAATGGAGGAAGGAGGGCTGTATAGAGGAAAAAGAGGGGTGGGAGGGGTGGGGAGAAGGAAAAAATAACAGAATGAATCAAAAACTATTACCCTAGGTAAATGAATGATTACACAAATGGTATGCCTCTACTTCATGTAAAGAGAAACAAGATGTATCCCATTTGTTTACAATAAAAATAAATTTTAAAAAATGGATTGGCATCCCTGTGATGGATTTTATAGATTTTATAGATTTTATAGATTATAAATAAAAATAAATAAATAAAATAAAAATAAATAAAAATCCATTTTATAGATTAATTTGCAGATGACAATTGCAAGGCTACCTAGAGCAAAGAAGAATAAGGCCCATAAAATATCCTTAATTGTTCTATATGACAGGTTACTAGAAAAAAGTGAATAATTTAGATGTTACTAAAGCATATTAAAATACTGTTTTTAAAAGGTTCTAGGCTATCCAGGAATGCTTATCTGCTTCAAATATCAAGGAAAAAAATTTAAATCAAACTCATTATAAATCAGTTATTTCTAATACTATATTTTACAATTCTTCACCAGTTTTCCAGAGCACTACAAAGATTTTTCTCAAAAAACTAAAAATGAAGATTTTTTTATCTTGAAGCATTTAGAAATATCTCTTTTAGAGTTGAAAAAGTATTTTAAAATATTTTTTGGTTTTATTTAGTTATACATGACAGCAGATTACATTTAGATTCATTGTGCACAAATAGCTTATTTTTTTGTTTTAGTTGTTAATGTACCTTTATTTGTTCATATGTGCTGCTGAGAATCAAATCCAGTGCCCACAGAAGCTAGACAAGCCCTCTACAACTGAGATATAACCCCAACCTGTGAAAAAAATTTTGTTGATAAACAATATCAAACTTACTATAAAGATGACTCATAAGAAAAAAAACAGTGTAAAGTTAATTTCTATATTGCTACCAACTAAGACAATAAATAGCAAGATGAAAAGGTGTATATTTTAGTGACAAGTGTCAGGTCTGAAGCAAATCCATCATTTTTGCTCCCAACTGAACAAGCTAAAGTCAAAGCCTCCTATTAACACCTGACAGTCTGTACCTAGATATTTTATTGCCTATGATGATATGTGTCAAAGTGATTTTATATATTGTCTTGTAGTATAATACCTAATTAGGGTAGAGTAAGTTTAAATATTAAACTTCAGCACTAAATATCAAACTGCAGAGCCTGGCACCTGTTAGAAGTACAATAAATATTTGTAGAACAAGTAAATATATTTTTGCACTTTTTAAACTATTTCAGTAACTTATTTACATCTGTGCTTTCTTGATTATAAAATGCTGTCATTTCATTTGATATCTAGGGGCTACAAGGTATGTTTAATTATCTCCATTTTACAAATGAGCAGATAGTTAAAGTTCTGATTACAAAAAGGTCACAGCTAATAAACAGCAACACCTAATTTTAAGCTCTGATTGGAATTTATCTGTACTAAATTACCCAAGTTCTTACTTTGGCAGGGACTAAAGTGTCTCTTAATTACTGTTTGAATCTATTTAATGGTTTTTGGTGTATTCAAGGTTCTGTTTCTTTCCTGGTGCTTTAGAATTTTATTTTTTTTCTAAAAGGTTATCTCCTTCAACTATGTTTTCAAATTCTTCACATATAATTTATACTCTTTTATTTGTGCTCCTAACTACTATACTCATTGACTTGGAGTAAACACTGGAGGAGATCAGGTCTTTAATTTTCAGTGTTAGAGGTTTTTTAATTTCCTGTTTGGGTCTTTGTCTATCTTGCTGACATTTTCAAAAGAATCCCTTTTGGTTTTATTAGTATTGCCTGATGTTTTAAAAGACATCAGTAATTTTTGCCCCTAATTTCTTATTTATGTACACTTAATTGCCACAGTTCTCAATTAGCCTGTCTTTATTGATGTGTTTCTCAGTCCTTTTTATTGACTCTTTACTACAGCCCCCAGTTTTTCCTTCACAGAATAAGTATTTAATAGAAATGGTAGTGATAATAGTGTAATGGGACACAAATTAAGAACAGACTGATCACCATTGAGAAATCCAAATTTGAGAGTCTTTATTAAGCTGGCCAGCTGACTGTATCACACAATGCCCCCAAAACATGGCTATTGGGAGAACAGCCCTGACCACAGGGTTGTAGGTGTTCTTATACCAAAAATCACATTAATCATAAGTGTCTGTTGCTATGATCCAAAATTACACATTAACATCATGAGATCATCAACAGAGGGGGAAGTGGGTCAGAATGACCCCTACCTAGGTTCAAACTAAAGAATGGTTGCTAACATCCACACAATCACTGTTCACATGGTACATTGTTTAGGAGCAATAGGAATCAAAAGAAAGCAATTCTTTACTACATAGGAGTTGCCATTGTATATTATTGAACATGTCACACCAAGTAACTTATGGGCACAGAGGCGGGGTGTTCCCATGGGAGAAACTTATTTCTTATGTAACAGTCTCAGAGCAAAATGGAGTCTGTTTAGTCATTTCCCTTAGAGTCTGGCCTATAACATTCTCATGGAGCCAGATCTGTCAGGCCATCACAATAGTACAAATTATAATGAATATAAGAGATCCTATAGGTGGTCCAGAAAGTAGCTAATGTTGGGGACACATGTCTAGCAGAAGCTGCAAGCAGAGCTGGAGCTCAATGCTCCAGGTTGGACCCCATTTATCAATGTATTTTTATTTTTCTCCATTTTCTGTCCTTCAGCATCTAATCTGCAGAGAAGTAATGGACAGACCAAACCTGTAGCATCAGAAGGATGTTTGGGATGACTGAACTAGATAATCTGGGGCAATTTTTAGAAACCAAGAGGAAAGTATTGTGACAGAAAGGCACAACAGTTCCTGACTGAGGGCAGTGTGTTGTGTGGGGGAGTGGGAGATGGGAGGAAGAAGAGGGGGACCTCAGTAATATTTACATTGCAGCATAGGCCAGATTTCTGTCCTCAGCCTTCTTTACTCCATAGCTATGCCTGGACTTGACAACCATTTTCATTTTAGTCATCCCCAGCCAATGCTTCTTTTCCAAAATGCTTCTATTACCCAGTGCTCTAAGTCAGTAAGAGTAGTGGTTATGAATAAAAACTAAATTTGAATCTGGTTCTGCCATTTATTACTGTGTGATCTTGGGTAAATTCGGCAATATCTCTGTGCCTTTGTTTCTTCATCTTTACAACAGAAATACTGGTAGCATTAAATGAGATGACATGATGAGTTGCTCAGACTTCTGGCACACAGGAAGACCTGAATGCATCCTAGCTATTCCTAAAACATTGCCAGTCTGATAGTCACTTAGTCAGTTTGCCTCCTCCTCATTTTTACTATTTACTCCTCAAACCAAACTGAAGTTCTTCACAATCTTGCCTATGAATTGTCTTCCAAATTGATTCCAATGTACACTCTCCCTTCAGTATTTGAAGTAGTGTAATAATTTTCTCCTATCTTCCTTTTCCTTCACTTTCTATTGATTTCTTCCTTCACATGGATATCATGTCTGAAGGTATAATAGCAGATTAAGGTGGAACTATTCATGGTCCATGCCTCCTTCTCAGACTTCATCTATCACCAGGTCTCTCCCTGAATAAACTTTCTGTATCCTAACCAGGCAGATCTATTAAGCCCTAAAATATACTCTGTTGTCTATCATCATCCTGTCCCTTCTCCCAGCTCAGCTCAGGTGGCACTTCTTTCTCAGAATCTGTCCAGTCCCTGGATCAAAAGACTACTCAGTCCCTCAGTTCCTGCTCACTTTGTTCATTCTCCTGTTATTCACATATTGTATATGTCTTACAGTCCCTGCTGCAGAGCATGGCAAATATTTAATTGCTCAAATTTGTCAAACTAAAAATTTCAGCACTTATTCTCAAAAGCAAATTTGGCTAGCTCCACCAGATTTCAACATGTATCTGTACCTACTGGGTTCATTTCAAATTTGATAAAAATTTGTTTAAAAAGTTGGAATTGTACAGACATGTAAGCTCAAAAAGCCAAATTATTTAATTGAAGAAGACATTTCACTTTATTTGTAATTCTGGGTCCTCAACATTTGACATTTATCACAGTGTTTTTGGCATCTATCTCTTTACTAAAATATATCTCAATTTGAAAGCATACCTCTTCCATAACATCTAGTGCCTTTTCTCCTATTTTGAATTCCTTTAATATATGCTATAGCCTGCTATAATAATTGTACATGAATGAACAATGAATGTACATCAATGATCATGTGCAGAATCTCCTCAGCTCTGTCAGCTGACACCCTCAGCATTGCAGTCTACCTTTGCAAAGATCACATCAGGAAACCTGCCAGCATCACTTAATGTTTGTTGTAGGCCAAGTCTATTTTTTTTCTTTGCCAGTACATTAATAGCATATGTGAAAGAGGTTTATTTTGATAGGTTATTTTTATAAGTTTGGGAGGGATATACTCATAATCTGAATGACAAAAATCCATCAATTGCAATGCCTAGTTTCAGAAAAAAATCTTCCTCTTACCATTACCATGTTTATCATTTTAAAATTGCTATGTTCAACTGCCCTTTTCATTGGAATGATAATAATATTTTAAAAGGTGCATAATTTTTTCCCTTAGTTTTTTGATCTAATCAGAAAATGAGGGTCCAAGATCACATAGCAAGTCATCCATTCAGACTAGGTTGTATTATTTTTTGGGGGGGTCCACCTTTTGAATGGCACCAAGAGAAAAAAAGGTCTATTTGGTGAAATTAAATTGAAACTCTCAAGCAAGTAGCTTTTAAAAGCAGTGATAAAGCCAGGTAAAGTGGAACTGGACTGTAATCCTAGTAACTCAGGGATGGGACAAGAGGATGAAAAGTTCAAGGCCAACCTCAGCAACTTAACAAGACCCTGTCTCAAAATATAAAGGGTTGAGGATGCAACACAGTGGTGAAGTACCCTGGGCCAATCACTAGCACCTCCCCTCAACACACAATGCAATTTATTCTTCAGATTTCTAAATGTAAACTAGAAGCCACTGGCCTTCAGTCATTCTCAAAATATCACCCCTGGACCAAGAGCATTATTAGGCACTTGAACGAAATGTTTATGTCAGACCCTATCTAAGACCTAAGAACTCAGAAATCTTTAACACACCATCCAGGTGACTGGATGCTACTTTTAAGAACTACTGGGTACAAACATTTCAATGCCCAGAAATGCAGATAATGTATAGAACATTCATGAATATGAACAATACTTATTTTTGGTAATACAAGATGAGAAAATTAGCATAGTTCCAGTCATTTCCCAAGGTTTTCCCAGGATGTCACCAAGACATATTTCAATCATGTGGCAGAATTCCCAATAAAGAGGGAAAAGAGAGACCATTCATTGTTTACAAATGCTTGCTGAATTCCACAGAAGCTCTGGGTCCTGCCCCCAGGAGCGCACTGTAGCCACATAAGTTCTATCTGCTCTGCTCTTTCCCAGAGTTCTCCCATTCAAACCTTGAGACTTTCAGACAATGAGGCCTTTTATCTCCTCACCAAAGATTAGGACATCCAGACTAAAGCTTTTTTAAAATATTAGATTTTTTTATTGCTAATTTTACTTACAATTACTAGTTTTTGCTTCTCTGCCTAAGTTAAAATGGTTAAAAATCAATGTGTTGTGTGTGTGACTAAAGCGTGATTTCTTGTAATAGGAATGAGAGCCAGGGGAAAGAAAGAAACCAGATTGCTCCCACGATGTAGTCACATTATGATACCCTAACTCCAGTAGTAAGCCGTAGAAGCAAGATAGCAATTAGAATCACTTTAGCTTACCATTCTTCCAATGAGACCCTAAATCTCATCATGTACATCAGGCTTCTGGCACAGAGATGGTACTTGGCATATATAATTTTGACAAGCAAAATGACCAATTCAATAGATAAACAGACTTGATCTTTTTTATAACAATTACATTTTTTGACATCTCTTTATGAATTCTTTGGCATCTTATCATTTACAGAGTCACTGATAATTGCTGATATCATTTGTACTCCAGCCAACAAGTTAGATGCTGGGAGACACCTTGGGGAACAGAATGCAGTTGCAGTATTGAGGGCTCACAGTCTACTGAGGTTTGCCAGATCAACAGGCAAAATGCTAAGTGCTAAATGGCATGGGAGCCAAAGAACTGCAGCTTGAAAGGAACCACACTGGGGATGCAGGGTGGATGAGACAAGGCTAGAATCAGGCAGGGGGAGTTCACATTGTGTCTACACCTGCTTCATTCCTGTCCCTAGGATTTGTCCTGCCTAAACTCAGATACCTAAAAATAACAATGTGGGTGGGTGGGGAACAGTCTTTTGGTATGAAAGAAAAAAATTTACCAATATTCACATGGTAGAAAGTGATTCTACTGCAAGAATCTAGCATGTAAGTGAATAATAATACTCTCCTAATTCAGAGGGTTCTGCAAGATAAAGCAACTAAGTCTTCATTGTTTTTTAACCAATGCCGTGGATGTTATTATTATTATTTTTTTAATCACAGAACAAGAAGGACTTGGTTACAATTTAGAAGTATGCAGGTGACTTTTTTATCCTAATAGAGGAAATCTGTTGTTATTTTTACTTTTGAATTTTTTCAAGTAAATCAGTGCATGAGTAACTGGATTATCATGCTTTTTCTTAAGTTTTATACTTCACTAAAATTTCTCAGTATTCATAGTCAAATTAAAATATACAAAATACTTCAAGAACTAATTGTTGCACTTATGGACAGTTGACATAAGTACACCATTTCTGCCTCAAAAAGATATCTCCTTTAAAAGGGTGTGCAGCCTTGTCCCTATGGACACCCTTTGTAAACTCAATATATTTACCAAATATGAGGCAGAAGCCATCATCTTAAGTCTCTGCAGAATTGAGAGAATGGGTGTCCCTTAGAAGTTCTGTGTTTACAAGTTTATTTCCAAGCACTCACCTGGAAAAGAATATTTGGCCATTTCAATAAGCAGGACTCAGTGAAACTACAGGACTAAGGCTGCTCCCAAAATGAAAGCAGGAGAGCAGTGGACTAGGGGTCAGAAGCAATTCATTTAGTACCTGGGAAATAAAGGACATAGATAGTTCTTGATAGAGGTTCACCTGACTCTAGTGTGATCAACAGAGTAGCACAGTGGTTATGTTCCCCACCATCTTAGAAAATCTTCACAATTTATTTCTGCCAAATTTAAACAGCTTCATTCTCTTCAATGCTAATAGTTATAAACTTATAAAGGAAAAATTTATTGACATTCTTGTGGAAAACTCATTTGTAGCAACTTCTATCCAAAAGATCTCTTCAACTTGCTCCCCCTGCTAAATTAAAGAAAGTTTAGTGAACTGACAAAATGGGATCCCAGGAAGAGACTTTCTTTCTTTCTTTCTTTCTTTCTTTCTTTCTTTCTTTCTTTCTTTCTTTCTTTCTTTTTGGAAATATTTTTCTACAGGGTAACTCTACTTAAGTTATAAGCACACAAATCACACGTACACATTTTAAAATTATTTCTTCACACATTCCATTATTGACTAGTCCTGTAATAACTTAGAATCTGCTGTTCAAATACCCTGTCACAGCTTCTTAAAAAGTTCTGAACTTGTTTTCCAGATTTAACTCTGGATGTGGGATTGGTGAGAATTCAGAACCCTGGCAATGGTGGAGTTTATATGTGATGATTCTTATCAGGGTGGATGTAGAGACAACACTTCTGAGTTTCTTAGAAGAGTGCCACGCTGGCATTTCCTTTCATGCAGTCAGCAGGAGTCCTGGACAACAAGCCAGAAAGAAGGCAATAAACAGGTTTCCCTGGCTGTTAAATTTGCAGGGCTTTTATTCTCAGCAGAGCAAACTCTCAATCCCAGGGTGGGGTTGCAGCTCTGGTGACTAGGAGTCCTTCTGTGAATTATTGTGTCACTACAGTGCTTTGTGTAAGAACCACAGCAAAGGTGTCAGCATTTAAGACTGCATCATTCTGGCCACCAACATGTTATTTTCCCATAGAATTGGTCTCAGCAGTTTCATTTATTATCAAGAGCATTTGGGCTTAAACCTGAATTGACAGGTCTGCTCTGCTCAGTGGAACAGAAACAAACATCTAAATCTCTTTGAACCATGACATGCTGAAAGGTAAACAAGTTTATGCAAAATCATTTAACTCTGGCATTTCCTACATATTCCATGACCTATGAGGTTACTAGGGTAAACATGTTTTGAATAAGATCCTCATTTGTTTCAGACAAGGCAGCTTTGCAAGTATGCCAGGAAAATCTGGCCTAACTGTTGAGAATTAACAGTTCAGCATGAGCTGTGCCAGGGTTCCAATTTCAGAACAACACTTACCAGCTAGGAAACCTCAGGAAACCTACCTAACCTCTCTGAGTCTCAACTTTGATATCTGTAAAATGGGAAGAATAAACCGTACCTACATTACAGGTTTGCTGGGAAGATTAAATTGGGTGATCCAACTAGACCCTGTAGAAGTGTCCACCACACAGGAATGTTGAACAAGTTGTAGCAACTACACTCACACCTAGTGCTTTGTAAATGTGTTTGAATGAATAAATGAATCAGTAATTAAACATGAACCTAATTAACTACATTTCATCTATTTATGGGTGAGAGTCTCAATTGTATATTGAGAAGTATGTAATGTTTGGAAACAGATGGACAAAATGAATTAGCTGTGCTTTCAGGCTCAAATCCATAGGCCCAGGTGACCCAAGAACTAGTATTTGCATGTTACTTCAGAGCCAGGTTCCAACCACAGTATGTTACATTAACATTTAATAACCAGGATTTTTTGGGTCTCCAATGAAGGCTTCTCAAACCCTAAAATGATAGTCCTCAGCCTGGCAGGGTGGTGCACATGCCTGTAATCTCAGTGACTTGGGAGGCTGAGGCAGAAGGACAAAAAGATTGAGGCCAACCTCTGAAATTTAGCAGTGCCCTGAGCAATTTATTGAGACCCTGTCTCAATACTACCACTACTACTACTACAACTAATAATAATAATAATAATAATAATAATAATAGTAACAATAATAATAATAAACAAGAAATGTAGCTGTCAGTAGTAAAGTGCCCTGGGTTCAATGCCCAGTATCAAAAAAGGGACAGTTTTCAAAAGCAGAAAACAGCTAACTTTCTCTCAAATAAGATCAGAAATACCCACCTATTCCTTTCTAATTCTAGAGGTGATAATTTAGAGTTAGGACTGATTTCCATTGCCTAAAATTGGTACTTACAACTGTCTGGACATAAGATGCTGCACTTTGCTGTCCAAGGGGAAAAATACCTCAGAATCCAGTGCCTTGTGCAATGTGTTTGAAATTATTTCTATAATGTATGCAAATAAATATTGTGAAATGACATCTCCCACTCCTCCCATATATCTCTGTTCTCCCTAAGGACCCTGTAGCTTAAAGAGCTATTTGGTTACTTTTCAAAGGAAAGTTGCTATAAATCTGCACTGAGAAACCTCTGGAAGAGTGTGAGCTTTTATAATCTCTCCGCATAGACTTGAGGAGCCAGGCAGGCAAGGCTAACTGAGGGAAAGTACTAAAGAAAGAAGCCACAAGCAAAAGCTATGCTTTCTCTCCCTCTACCCAGAATGCTTGTTTTAACAAGTGGCCACATGTAGCTCCTGATTCTGCAGGTTGTCAGGGAAGGAAGCACTTGGGCATTCATTTGCAAAGAGAAGGACTCTTCTACCAGTAACTCAATTTTCATCTCCATTCAATTTCCTCCTTAATACTGAGCCAAATAAAAAGCTCACACACTGGCTAGACAAGGTGAGTTGGCCTTGTCCATATGTGCCCACCTGGGCCCTTGCCCATGACACTTTGGCAGGATCAAGTCCTGCAATGCCCTCTTCCCTACTCATACCTCCCTTTGCCCATCAAAATGCCACCTCAAAGGAGACGTTCCCCATCTTCCCTCAACCAGATGGACTTTCTCTCCCTGTTGTGTCTTTAGAACACAGTGTAAACACATTTTCTCTTAACATTGAGCATATTCTGCCTCATTTTATGGTAATTTGCATAACTTTCTGCTACCTCTTTCTGTAATCTTTATTCTCCTATAGTACTCAGCACTCAATACTTGATGGACTAAATCCATGCACAACTCTTAATGTGTCCCATACTGTCCCTTCACTCTTCACTGGCTTCTCCACTTCCAATACCTATGTTCAAACTTGAACATCATCTTTCTACATCCACTGTTTCTTAAAACTTCATTTTTTGTCAACTGTATCATTTATCCCCCCACAAACACTGAGGGTACAAGTATGTTTCAGGTGCCACAAACAAGGTTAAAACAAGGTGGGATCACTGTGCTAATGGCTCTGTCCACCACCCCACATCCAAGATGCCATGATGCACAATGTCATGGCCTCTGAACCTTGCTGGAATTTATGCTCCTGTGTATCTCCTCATTTCCATTCCTTCTGTAGTCAGCCCCTATCACTTTACAGACGGTATCCTACAGAGCTACCTAACCCAATCCACCTGCCTCACATTCCCCTTTCCCATCAATTCTACACTGCCACCAAATCATTACATCAAAACAGCATATTTATTCAAAAGTCACAGTTTCAGTGAGAGAAAAAATGACAACATCCTTAGCCTTAGTTCTATGTTCCCCCTTAATCTGGTTCTGGATACTCCATAACTTCCCTTTTTGAGCATCACTTTACTTGTATCCTGAGCTCATCTAACATACACAGAGAGCCATAGAATTCCAAACTACCTGTCTTTCAACAACTCATCCCACAACTTCCCTGACCACCCAGCCCATAGTTCCCTGGGTTTCAGACCCTCTCCTAGAGCGACTATATCCACTTCCATGGTTTTAACTGTCCCTTACATGTTGATGACTTCCTAACTTCTCTTTAACCCAAACTCTTCTTCTCTCCAGCTCCAATTGGATACTTACACCAAAATGTCCTATAGACTCTTCAAACTCAACATGGTCCCAAAATAAGCTCTTAACTCTACCTGTGAGCTTACTCTGTCATTCACCCTCTTCATACACAACTTCTGCTTTCTCCCAACCCCACGTTAGTCCCCTTGTCCTGTTGTTGGCATTCCCTGAGTCCCTCAGATCCATCTCCTCTGACCCTGTCCCACTGTGAATAGCCTTACAACCTCACTGACTTTCACCTGGAATATTATAATAGAATTCTAACTGGATTCAGCCACCCCATTCCCAATCCATGCTTCAAGGGTGATTTCAAAAAAAGCAGTGAAGAATTGTGCCCCTTGGATGCTGGCTACGGCCTTGTCTCTGACCACTCCTTTCCCTTGACCTCTAACTCTCACATACTATCCTCACTGCAGCATGAAACATTCACAAAATATTTGCCCTGTGCACCCTCACATTAACATATAATTCTCACTTGACATCTTTTTTAAAAGTAGCATTTATTTTTTAAAAAGTTAATATGTAAATTACATAAAAATTAAAAAATGCAAGCAAAGGAAACAGTTATTCATTTGCAAGCAGCTTAGTTGAACATGCCTTCCAGGTCATGAGTATGCATACACAACATCCCATTTCATGCGATTGAAATCATTATGAGTATCATCCTTTTCCACACATAAATATTCAGCAAAACAAAATTCAAAACCTACCTCATTTGACCACTTACACTCACATAATATTATAACTCTGACCCAAGAATCTCACATAACCTCCTCACTCTGGCCTCTGACACTCACAGAATGTTCACACTCGGCCTCTGTCACTAACAAAATATTTTCACTTTGTTTCTAACTCTCACATGATATCCTCACTGTGGAAACTGACACTCACATAATACACTCACTGTGACTGAAGACACTAATTATTCCCTTACTGTGACTGCTGACACATAATATCCTTAGTAAGAACAATGACCTTTAGTATTTACATAATATTCATACATTACCATTTATAACTAATATAGTAGTTGCCCTGTGGTTTTAATACTAAAATATTATCAATCCTTTTGCATCCAAAATTAATAGTTTCCCTGAGTCCTTTCAAATTTAGGTAATATGAAAAATGGCCTCTGAAACTAATATAAAAGCTATTCTTTTGATCTGGGTTTGTGAATATTTTAGTGCACTTGCCTAACACATTTGAGACACTGGATTCAATACACAGCAACACACAAAAAATAAACTGTCCCTTGGTCCATTGTATTCAAACTATAGAATCAAATCTGCTGTAATCACTGGCCTCTGCCTGTTCATACTAAAATACTTTCCATTCTATAATATATAAATGTAATATAATAGCTCACTGGCTTTGGACCCTTGATATGAATATGATAAACTTTTTGTACCCTCTAAAACTAATATTTGCCATGTGGTCTTTAATGCTAAAGAAATATTCTTACTATTACACATTAAACTAATACAGTAGATTCCCTGAGACCTTAAAGATGATTATAATATCTGTAGTGGCCATCTAATGTTCACTTAATATCCTTGACATAACATCTAAATCTAGTAAACAGGTTCCCATAGCACTTAATATTAGCAAAATATTTATATTATACAACCTTATGCTAATAATATATCTGCATTGTGGTCATTGAACTAATAGAATATTCATAAGATACTATTAAATTAATGTACTAACTTCCATGTTGACTTTAATCCTAACATGATAGGCATACTTGAACTTCTAAAAGTGACATAAATATTTATGTATGGCCCTTAATACTAATATGATATCTACAGTATAACATTTCAAACTATTACAATATCTGTCCTGTGTCCTTTAATATTGATGCATTCTACATACTATACCAAGTACAAGTAATAAAATTGCCTTCAGGTTTTAATGCTATTACATAAACCACAGTACTGCATTTAATATAAATAAAATAGCTTCCATACAACCAGGATATTTTTAGAAGATGAGTGCTCTAGCATCCATATCAAATGTAATAGCTACCCTGTAATCATTTATACAAAAATAATATCCATGATAAAATATCTCATGATAATAGAATATTTGCTTTTAGCTCTTAATAGTAATATAATACCCATACAACAGAATCCAAAACTGATACCTGTTCTGTGGACTATAGTTCTATTATGGAATCTATACTAGAGCATCTAAAGAGTGCCTCCCCTTGCCATAGAACTGCAAATGGCTTCTTGTGCAATGTAGAAATGTCCCAATGTCTCTTCCCATAATATAATGTGGTTACAGTACAAGGGACCCCAAACACCAGAGCATCCTGGAGCCCAAAGACAGTAGCTCCCTCCACTTTTAATGAATCTACATCAGCATCTTGTTTCAAAGAAACAGAAATCAGCAGGGGTCATCAGATTTCACTTCTAAGGTGGAGTCATGAGATGTCTTCTTTTTGTCTGCTTCCATATTCTCAGTGCAGAAAGCATTGATTGGATTCTAGAGCATTGTGGAAAAACTTGGTGTGGCAGCATGCAGAGGCCACCTTGAAGTGACAAGGAGCTGGAATTGATGTGATTCAGTTATAAGTGCCTGAGATAGGTGAAAATATTTGGGTTATAAAATTTACTGATTCACAAATTAAATCAAGAAAAAGAATGGTGTAAAATGGCCAAAGAGTTTGTTCAATAGCTTGGTCATGACCGTGGGAGAGGACTTCATTTTCTCCATGTCTTTAGGGAAAGATTATGTTTCTTCTCTCAGGTGGCAGCAAGCCACTTCTTCATTGGAGTGTGTACTGGTGATTGAAGTCAGGGGCAATGAACCACTGAGCCACATCCTGAGCCCTATTTGTATTTTATTGAGAAACAGATTCTCACTGAACTGCTTAGCACCTCACTCTTTCTAAAACTGGCTTTGAAATTGGGATCCTCCTACCTCAGCCTCCCAAGCTTCTGGGATTACAGGAATGTGCCATCACACCCTGCCCCTGCAAGCCACTTCCTTTTTCTTTATTTGCTGTTGGAAATAGGTAGTTTCCTCCTATGATTTCAACTAAAATTTTGAAACAAGGCACATCTCAGAAGGCAATATTGATTCAATAGCTAAGGCTACTATAACAGAGAAGGAAACACAATTCAGTTTTGAAGACTGGAAATGGAATAAGAGACCACTCCATGCAAGGGACAATCACCAACAAAATGCTTCTTCACTGAGTTGCCTGTTTTCACTGTTGAATGGAACAAAAGGAGGTGACATCTTTTCCTTCCCCTAAGAAACTTCAGAAATTACCTACCCATGACAGGATATTCACAACAATCTTCCTTGTGCACACATAGCTAATTTGCTGTTCATTACCTTCTCACCGAAGGTGGGAAGCAGAAAAAGATTTGAAAATCCACACCCATATACACAATCACACCTGTGAATGGCTCCCAAGATGGGGCATTGCTAACTGCTTTGATGTTACTTGAAATTTACTAGGGAATGACAGAAATTGAGGGGGGATCATGAAAATAAACAATTGTAACTCTGAATGGTGCTGGACTTCATGCACCCTCAAGCTACAATGAATTTGAAACTGGTTTTTAAACTGATAGAAGTCAAAGACTTGAAAATTTCTCTCCTTTTATCTCCTACTCCTAAAGTCATTCATCTTATGGTATTAGGTCAAAGTTAAATCAGTTTATGGGATACTATACACAACAGTTAACAAGTGCAGCTGGTGATAGTTTCTCTCTTTTGGGCACTCCTGAAAAAGTGTCCCAAAATTCCCATGCTGGGATCTTAACTATCCAAAACAGGAGAAAATAAGAATTCACAGAAAGGGGATGATGGGTGCTGTTTCCAGTTGGTTAAATTCAGAAGGTGACAGATTCACTGTCTTAACAGATAAGGCTCATGAACAAGTATATCAATAAAGACTATCTGAATGCTAGTCTTCCTCTCAAATATATATTTCTAACAATATCCTCAATATGGATCTGTACCAAATAATCCCAGTGCAGGATTTTACACTCTAAAGGACAGCATCACCAGTTCTAAGCAGTGAGGCACCAAGCTACAAGTGTTTTACTATTTCCTGTGTGACTATAGCATCCAAGACAAAGGTGTAATGTGCCAAATTCTCAATAGAAAAACACAAGAACAAATATTAAAAAAAAACAATGATTTCCTCACAGCTAGACCCACCTAGACAAAATAATACATTTTTAATGATATATTCATGACCACAGTTTCCCTGCTGCAAACCAAATTAAGAAAAGGCAATGTTTAAACACACAGTATGGAATCCAGGACAGTCAATGAAAGCCCAAGATTGAGAAACCATAGAAACAATGCCCACAGACATTACCTTCTGGCTTCAGGTTACCAAGGTGCAACAAGTCAGTACAGGCTACATCTGTCTTCCCTCAGGTTCTTGCATCTGTACCTGTGCACTCAGGGTATGGTGATCCTGACAAAAATGCTGGGACTTTGGTGCTACTTGGTTGCTCTCAGGTGCAAGACTGCAGTTCAGATTTGAAGGGTCAAACCTCAAGTGACATGGAATCCTGTGTATGACTGAGGAATGGTTCCATGCAATTAATTTTTTATTGGTGTTGGAATCCTCCCAGAGAAGCAGGACATAGACCATCATTTTTTCATGGTCTGATTGGCCACCTCCTGTACTATTTCTGTTATTGGCATGCTTAGGTTCTTTTGTTTCATGTGGAGTCTTCTGGGAATGTGCACCCTGGATTCCAGGCAGTGTTCTGTTTCTTACCTCTCTGACTGCTCCAAGTTGAGTCTCACTAGTAGCACTTCTGGACAGGAGGAAATTCTCTAACACTTGCAGATGTGTCTTCTTCTTCATGGGCCCTCCACAGAGCCAGCTGTGACCCCACTACATCCCAGGACCCTAATGATAACTCAGAACTGAAGTCATGAGGGTCCAGTCTATACTGAGGCACTGGTAGCAGAGCTCCATTCTGGCCATGTGCTTGGGACACAGGTGCTGACCACATACTCAATTGAGGTACAAGTTGACCTTTATTTCTTCTGTGAAGTACTTCATGAAGCATGGAAACCACATCCCCTCTCTGGTGCACAGTATCTTCAATAGAGAGGTGGATGCTTCTGTAGATAACAGAACAATGTGGCTGTCATAAAAGCAAAGTGAACCATCTATAGCAGCATACATGTATAGGGATACATCATATAAAGCACTGTGAAGACTTGTCATTTGCTTGCCAATAGTGAGAGGAGAAAAAGCATCTTGACATAACATCCTCACCCACAGTTGTAAGCCTACTATTTTATCTTTGGTAATTACACAACATGTTTTTCTGGTAATGAAATGCTGCACAACTAGCATTTATGCTCATTGAAATCCATTTTCACAATATTTTAAAAATGGAATAAGTGCAGCAAGTGTTTGCAAACTATGTGGAGTGAAATGAATGTAGACACAAAATAAAACTCATACCAAAATAACCCCTTATTCTCCAAAACTAAAATTTAAGGAAACTAAATATATTTCAGAAGAAAAAACATGAAAATGTATGTGATCGTTGACTTAGTGTTGGGTGTGAATATGTGTGTGTGTGTGTGTGTGTGTGTGTGTGCATGTGTGTGTATGTTCATGTACTGGGGATCAAACATATGGCCTCACACTTAATAGATAATCTCTCTAAGACAGAGTGACATATTTGTCCCTTGGTCATTAGATTTAACATGCTACCTAAAGCTAATGGACAGAAGAAATATACCAATAACATGGACTTATAAAATTAACATTATTTCACAACTGAGGTGTTGCATATCTATGATCCCAATTGCACAAATGTCTGAGGCAGAAGGATTACAAATTTGAGATCAACTTTAAGGAGACACTGTCTCAAATAAAAATATCAAAACAGGGATGTGACTCAGTGATTGCTCATCCCTGGGTTCAGTCTCCAATGCCCCAAAGTAGATATATGAACAAGAAAGTATGAAGTCAGAAAATAGTTATACTTGATGATGCTCACTATCTTATCATGTTAGAAAATCATAAATTAAAACAATATTGAGGTAGCTTGGCACTGCAATTAGCACTGGTAAACTCTAAGAAGTCATTACACTGAAGAAGTAGGATATGGAACACCAGCATTTTCAGGCATTGCTGGAAAGACACATGGTACAGCCACTTTTGAAGATAGTGTGCCAGTGCCTTCTAAGGCAAAACAAAAGTTTAATCTATGACCCAACTCTGTGCCCATAATTAATCTGCATTTGGAAATGTGCTCTGAAAAAGCATGCCTAACCAAAACTACCATACAATTATGCACATCAGATCTATGATGCTTATTAGAAAAGATATTCAAATAATTTTCTGTAGCTGAATGCACAACCAATCCACAATAGAAAGAAATAAACCACAAAGTTACACAGAAACACAGATGCATCCTATCTATTGTGCTCCTACATTCAATAAAACCAACTGAAGAGACAATATGATGTATGGTCTACTTTGTTGACATTCTAGGAAAGACAAAATTATGGTCAGATGAAAAGGTGCACAGAATGAGGCCCAGGAGGGTCCCCAGTGCAACAGACTCTGCCCACATGGAGATGGGGTGCAACACTCTCCTTGTGCTTACTTGTGTACAGAAATTCAAAAACTCCTTGACCACTTCTTGTACAGACATTTGTGAAGACTTAGTCATTTAGGTCTGATGGGTATTAATTCAATCTCAGCTTCTTTCCTCAACTTAGGTGGGGAACGGAAAGTTCCAAGATTTTTGTCAAGGCTTGATCTTCCTCATGATCACCCTCAATCCTGAAGCTACACTACAGATCCAACAAGAGTCCTTATTATAGCAAAAGACCCTCCTATTACCCCAAACATTCTGCAAGATATAGGAGCCAAATGTGAGGAATAACTGGTTGGAGCAGATTCCTCAATAACAAATAGTCAGGGAAGATTATTTGATATTGACATGATGGGGTAGATTCATCAATATTGAGTCATTGGTATAGATTTGTTGATATTGGCTTTGGGATAGGCTCATGTGTATTAATTTGTTAGAGTAGGCTTGTCAATATTGACTCATCAGGGTAATATCAGTGATATCACCTTGATTAGATAGATTTGTTGAATTGGTTCATTGGTGTACATTTTTTTGATATTGAATATTGGTGTAGATGCTTCAGTGTAGATTATCAGTTTTTACTCATCACTATAGATTCATCAAATTTGAATAAACAGGGAAGATTTGTTGGTATTGACCCAGTGGTTTCATGAATATCAAATTGTGAAGATTCATCAGTTTTGTGACATCATTGTAGATTCATTAATATTGACTCAACTAGGTAGATTCATCATGTCAAAACATCTGTGTAGATCCATCAGTGCAAATTTGTTGAATTCATCACATCACTGTAGATTTGTTGTTATCAATTTGTCAATATTAATTCATCCATTTGTATTTGTCAATATCAACTCATTGGTATAGATTCATCCATATTGATTTGTCAGTATAGATTCATCAGTATTGACCATTTGGGGTAGATTTATTGATACCAACTGGTTGGTGTAGTTTTGTTGATATTTTCCCTTGGTGTAGATTCATCAATATCAACTGGTCAGTGTATATCAATTGATATCAATTTTTGGTGTCAATTCATCATTATCAACTCATTGGAGTAGATGTGTCAATATCAACTTGTAGATTCATTAATATTGATTGGTCAATGTAGATTCATCAACAGTGACCAGTTCGGGTACCTTTGCCAATATCAGTGCATCAGGGTAGATTCATATATATCAACACATAGAGGTAGATTCATCAGTATCTACCCAGCAGTGTAGATTCATTGATATCCACACATCAGGTATATTCACTCATATCAACCTATTAGGTAGATTCATCAATATTGTCTCTTCAGGGTAGATTGCTCAATATTGACTAAAAGGGGTAGATTTTCCATATCAACTCTAAGGGGTAGATTCATCCATTTTGATTTGATTGGGGGATTCACCAATATCAACCCATCAGTGTGGGTTCATTGATATTCACCCTTAAGAATAGATTCACTGATATGGATCTGGAGGTGTAGATTCATTGATATTGGTTCTTCAAGGTAGATTTGTTAATATCTACTGCAAGGGGTAGATATGTCCATATCAACTTGATGGGATAGATATGTTGCTACTGACCTGTCATGGTACATTCAACAATATCAACTCAACTAGGCATACTCATCAATATCAACTCATCAGTATAGATTCATAGATAATGACTAAACAGGGTTGATTCATTGATATTAATTTGTCAACACTGATTTGTCAATGTGGATTTGTTGATATTGATATTGAACTTCAAATTTTTTAATATTGACTCAAAGGGTTAGATTTGTCCATATTGACTTGATGCAGTAGGTACATACACATTGTCCCATTGGGGTAGAGTCATAGATATCAACTTGAAAGTGTAAATTCATTGATAGCAACCTGTCAGTGTAGTATCATCAATATTGACTCAACTGGTTAGATTTTTGAAATAGACTCATTGATATTGGTATGTCGATATTGATTTGTCATGGTAGATTTATCAATATTGACTCATTGTAGATTTGTTGATATCAACCCATAAAGGTAGATTCATAGATATTGACTCAACAGTGTAGATTCATCAATATTGACCTGTTGGTGTAGATTTGTGAACATCAACCCAAAAGTAGATTTGCTGATATTGACCTGATGATGTAGATTTATCAATATCTACCAGTTGGTGTAAATTCACTCATATCATCTCAAAGGTGTAGATTTGTTAACATTGACCCACTGGTGTAGCTTGATGGATTTTGACCTATTATACTAGATTCTTTCATACTGATCTTTCAGGGTAGATACATCAATATTAATCTATCAGGGTAGTTTCATTGATATTGATACATTGGGTAGATTCTTCAATAATGACCTGAAGCAGTAGATTCATAGATATTGATCCATAGGGATACATCAATCAATATTGACCCATTCACAGATATAGACCCATCAAGAAATATTTATTAAAAACCACCTTTTGGGGTAGGCTCATCTATATTGGCCCTTCAGTGTATATCCATTGATATTGATATGTTAGTGTAGATTCATTGATATGCACTTGCCATTATAGGTCTGTCAATGTCCACCCATCATGGTGGACTCATCATTATCAACCTGTCAAGCAGATTAGTCAATATTGACACATCAGGGTAGATTCTTTGATATAAACTAGAAAAAATAGAATAGTAGGAACATTCCTCAACATTGTTAAGTTAATCTATGCTAATCCCACATACAACATTATTCTTAATGGAGGAAAAACTGAAAGTACATCTATTCAACATCATCCTTGAAACACTAGCCAGAGCAATTATGCAGACCAAAGAAATTAAAAGGATAAAATAGGAAAAGAAGAACTCAAGCTACCACTATTTGCTGACTACATGATGCTATATTTAGAGGATCCATAAAACTCCACCAGAAGACTTCTACAACTAGAATTTCTGAACTCATAAATGAATTCAGCAAAACAGTAGGATATAAATTCACCACACATAATCTAATGCATTTCTATTCATAAGTGATGAATCTTCTGAAAGTGAAATTAGGAAAACTACTCCATTCACAACAGCATCAAAAAAAGAAAAAACACTTGGTAATCAAACTAACAAAGAGGTGAAAGATCTCTACAATAAAAACTATAGAACCCTAAAGAAAGAAACTGTAAAAAGCCTTAGAAAGATCTCCCATATTCTTGAGTAGGCACAATTGGTATTGTCAAACTGGTCATTCTTCCAAAGGCACTATGTCTATTTCACACAATTCCAATTAATATCTCAATGGCATTTATCATTGAAATAGAGAATTTCATCATCAAATTAATCTGGAAGCACAAAAGACCAAGAATAGTCAACACAATCCTGGGTAGGAAGAGTGATGCAGGAGGTATTACAATATACCAGAACTTAAACTGTATTGTAGAGCAATAGTAACAAAAATGACATGGTAATGGTACCAAAATAGACAGGTAGACTAAAGGTAGAGAATAGAAGACACAGAGACAAACCCACATAAGTACAGTTACCTCATACTAGATAAAGGTGCCAAAAACTTGCAAAGAAAAAGTGATAAGCCTTTTCAACAAATGGTGTTGGGAAAACTGGAAATCTATATGCATGAAAATGAAATTACACCTCTATCTCTCACCCTGCACAAAACTCAACTTAAAATGGATCAAGGACCTAGGAATTAGACCAGAGACATTTCACCTAAATCATCATGATGGTTTAGGAACAGACTTTTTAAATAAATGCTCCCAGAGCAAAAGAAATAAAAGCAAGAATCAAAAAATTGGATGGATTCAAACTAAAAAGCTTTTTCCCAACAAAGGAAACAATACAAAATGTGAAAAAAAGAGCCTACAGAATGGGAGAAAAATCTCTTCTACATGCACTTCATATAGAATAGTAATATCAAAAATTTATTAAAATCTTGCAAAAATTTACACCAAAATACAAACAACTCAATGAGTAAATGGCCTATCAAACTTGGCAGAGACTTCACAGAAGATATAGAGGTGATGCACAAATATATGAAAAAGTACACTTCATCTCTAGTAATTAGAGAAATGCAACTAAAAGCTACCTTAATATTTCATTTAGCTCCAATTATAATGGTAAGTATCAGGAACACAAGCAATAATAAATGTTGGTGTGGATTTTGGGGAAAAGGTTCACTCATACATTGCTGGTGGGATTGAAAATTGGTGCAGCCACTCTGGAAAGCAGTATGGAGATTCCTCAGAAAACTTGAAATGGATCCACCATTTTACACAGCTCTCCGACTCCTCAGTTTATACCCAAAGGACATAAAATCAGCATACTACAGTGACACAGTCACATCAATGTTTATAGCTGCTCAGTTAGTGATAGCTAGATTGTGTAACCAATGTAGATTCTCTTCAATTGATGAATGAATAAAGAAACTGTTTTATATATACACAATGGAATACTACTCAGTCATATAGAGGAATAAAATTATGGCATTTCCTGGTAAATGGATGGAGTTGGAGGATACAATGCTAACAGAAATATGTAAATCTCCCAAAACCAATGGCTGATTGTTTTATCTGATAAGTGGATGACAAGACATAAAATGGGGGGGCATGGGGATAAGTGAAGAATGGAGGCACTTTGAATTGTGTAGAAGAAAATAGGGTGGAAGTTGGTGGGGAAAGAGAGATAGTGGAATGAGACAGACATTATTACCCTATGTTCAAGTATGATTACACAATTGGTGTGAGTCTACATTGTGTACAATTATAGAAAGAATAGTTGTACCCCATTTGTGTACAATGAATCAAAATTCTGTCTTTAAAAATATATATAAATGTACTTTAAAAATATTGTCTTGTCAGGGCATATTTTTCATTATTGATGTATCAATTTTGATTGGTCAATCTAGATTCATTCATATTGATCCATAGGGGTAAATTTGTTATGGAGTACCATTGTGGTAGATACAACAATATCAACTCTTTGGTGTATATTCATCAATATTGATTCATTGATGTAGATTTTTTTATATTGACCAAACCAAATAGATTCCTCAATATCAACTCAAATGTTTTGAATCATTGACACCAACTAAATTGGGTAGAATCAATGAAATCAGCTCATCAGTCTAGATTTGGCTATATTGACACATTGTGGTAGATTCATTGATATCTATTCATTGGTGTAGATTTGTCAATGTTGTCACATCAGTGTAAATTCATTAATAGCAACAAGAATGTGTAGATTCATTGGATTCAACTCTGGTTTAGAATGGTAAATAAAGCCTCAATGTGGTAGATTCATCAATACTAACCTATCAGTCTTGATTCAACAAAATTGACTTGACTGAGAAGATTTAACATTATCTACTCATTGGAGTAGATTCACTGACATGTACTCATTGGCATAGATTTGTAGATAACAACCATAAGGGGTACATTTGTTAATATCAAACCATCAGTGTAAAATCATAAATATCTACTAGTTGGTGTAGATTCATTGGTATTGATCTCTCAGGGTAGATTTGTCAGTATCTACTCTTCAGTGTAGATTCAGTGATATTGACCAATTGGGGAAGATTGGTCAATATTGACCTGACATGCTAGATTTGATGATATCGACTCAACTGAGTGAATTCATCAATTTTGACTCATTGGTAGAGATTCATAGAGATTGACTCAACTGGTTACTTTCATTGATATTGATATGTTGATATTAATTTGTCAATGTTGATTCATTGATATTGACTCATCAGGGTAGATCCTTCAATATTGAGTCTTCTGTGCATATTCATCAATATCAACCTGTTGAAATAGATTATTCAGTATCAACAATTTGTTGTAGTTTTGTCAATATTGAATCATCAGGATAGATTTGCCCATATTGACCCATCAGGCTTCATTCCTCAATATCAACTCTACTGGTTAGATTCATTAATATCAACTCTCTGATTTGATTCATCAGTATTAGCTTAACTGGTTCAATTTGTCAAAGGGTACTCATTGGGGTAAATTTGTCTATATCAACCATTGGATTTAGACTTATTAATAAACCTTTGGTGTAGATGCATCAAAATAGACTTGTCAGGGTAGATTAGTCCATATCAACTCTTTGAGATAGATTGTTCAATATTGACTCTGTTCAATAGATTTATCAATATCAACCCATCTGTGTAGATTCATCAAAATTGGCTCATCAGCATAGATTGATCAATAGTGACACTTCAGTGTAGATTCTTTGATATTGTGAGCATATTGATTTGATAATATAGGTTCATTGATATAGAATTTATGGGGTAGAGTCATCAATATTGAATCACATATGAAGATTCATTGGTGTAGATTCATCAGTTTTGATACATCACTGTAGACTCATCAAATTCGAATCAAAGGTTTGATTTGCCAATATTTATTCATCAGTGTAGATTCATCTATACTGATTCTTCAGGGTAGATTTGTCAATATTGACTCTTTGAGATACATTCCTCAACATTGATCCATCAGGGCAGATTGATTGATATAGACTGGACTGGGTAGACTTGTTGATATAAAGTCATCAGTGTAGATATGTTGATATTGATATGTCAATATAGACTGGTGTAGATTTATAGACAATGACTCATCGATATTGATGCATCAACATTGATTCAGTGATAAAGATTCACTGATATCAAGCTATCAATGTAGATTTGTCAATATTGACCCATTGGCATAGATTAGTCATTATTGACTTGATGGTATAGATGTGCTGATATCAAATTGATGTTGTTGACTCATTAATATCGATTCCTCAGACAGATTTGTTGATATTGACTCATCAGTGTAAATTCATCAATAGCAATGACCCAGGATATATTTATAGATGTCAAATCAATGGTAGATTCATTGATATCAATCCATCAGTATAGATTAATTGATATTGACTTGAAGGCATGTATTCATCAATGTTGACTCTTCAG
This sequence comes from Sciurus carolinensis, assembly GCF_902686445.1. Classification (NCBI taxonomy): domain Eukaryota; kingdom Metazoa; phylum Chordata; class Mammalia; order Rodentia; family Sciuridae; genus Sciurus; species Sciurus carolinensis. Next base: position 475,734 of record NW_025920125.1, on the reverse strand, counting down.
TGTAGATCAGTCAATATAGATTCATGGGGTATATTCATCAATATTAACTCAATAGGGTAGATTTATCAATATCAACTTGTCAGGGTAAATTTGTTGATATCAACCATAGGGGTAGATTGACACTGACACTGTCATGTCAGTGTGTGTTTGTCAATATCAACTCAATGGGGTAGATTTGGTGATAACTACTCATTGGTGTTGATTCATTGATATCTGCTCATCATTGTAGATTCATTAATATCAACTCATAGGGGTATATTGATCAATATCAACCCATCAGTGTAGATTCATTAATATCTAATTGTTGGCATAGATTAATTGATATCAACCCTTTGGGGTGGATTCATCAATATTAACCAGTTAGGGTAGATTTGTTGATGTTCATATGTTAATATTGATTTGCTAATTTAGATTCCTTGATATTGACCTGAAAATGTAAATTTGTCAATATCAACTCTTTTGGGTGTATTCATCAATACCAACCCATTGGTGTGAATTTGATAATATCTATCACTGGGGAAGATTCACTGATATTTAGTCATCAGAATACATTCCTCCAAATCAACCCATTGGAGTAGTAGCAGGAGTAATGGAACTGGTGAAACATTGTAATTGTCTAGCACAAGAGTTTCTCTATTCCCAGAAGATTTGTGACTGAGATCAAAGTTAGAGCTGAAAGGACTCTTGCACAGAGCCTCATCATGCAGTGTTTTACCACAGCAGTTAAACATCCTAGGCCCTTGCACAGGAAAATTCCCAGGCACCAGACATGCCACAGTCATGAGGTCATCAGAGACCCTCAATCTCAGCCACTGCTCTCCCATCCTATCACTATTTTTAACAGAAATATATTCATTTGGGTAGATTCATCTATATCAACCAATGGGGATAGATTTATTGATATCAACTCAATGGGTTAGATTTATCAATATTGATTCAATTGGTTGATTGGTTAGATTTGTCAAAATAAGTTCATTGGGATAGACTCATCAATTTTGACCCTTTGGATTGATTCATCAATATTGACTTGATGGCATAGATTTATTGATATGGACCCATAGGGGTAGATTTACCAATATCAAGCTGTAGGGGTAGATTTGTCCATATCAACACATCAGTGTAGATTCATCAATATCAAATTGTTGGGTAGATTCATTGATATTGATGTACTGATATTAATTCATTGATGTAGATTCATCATTATTGACTCATCAGTGTAGATGCTTAGATATCAATTCAGCAGGGTAGATTTTTTTGTATCAGTTCTTCAGTGTAGATTTATAGATATCAAACCATTTGTGTTGATATTTTGAGATTAAATATATGGAGTAGATTCATCAATATTGACCTGTCAAGGTACATTTGTCAACATTGACCCATCAATGTAGTTTGGTCAGTATTGACCCATTGGGTTAGATTTGTTCATATCAACACATTGGGGTAGATTTGTCAATATTGATACAAGCATATAGATTCACAAATGTTGACTTGTGGTAGATTTTTCATTATCAATTTGTCATTATCAATGATGTGATATAGATTCATTGATGCCAACCTGTTGGGTAGATTTGTGGATATCAATTTGTCAGTGTAGATCATCAATACTGACCCATTGGTGTACAATCATCAATATTAATCCATCAAGGTAGATTCATGTGTATTGACTCTTTGAAGTATATTTGCCAATATTGACTCTTTGGTGCATATTTATTGTTATTTGCTTCTCTGTGTACATTCTGCCACACCAAACCATCATGTTAGAAGAGTCAATATCAACTTGATGGGATATATTCACTGATGTCAAGCATAGGTGTTGATTCATTGATATTGATTCATTGGTGTAGACTCTTCTATATCAAACAATTGGAGCAGATTCATTGATATTGATTCTTCAGTGTAGATCCATCCATATCAATCCATTGGGTTAGATTCATCAATATCAAATTGATGGGGTAGATTCATTAACATTGACCTTTGTATGTTGATTCATCTATGTTGACTCATCAGTGTAGATTTGTTGATAATGAACTATCTGGGTTGATTCACCAGATATTGACTTGTCAGTATTGATTCATAGATGTAGTTTCATTTATATTGAACCATCAGGGTATATTCATCAATATTAATTCTTCTGGACAGATTCATTGCTATTGACCTAAGGGTAGATTTTTTGATATTGACTTTTTGGTGTAGATTCATCAATATTGAATCATTGGTTTAGATTCTTCCATATCTACCAATTGGGGTAGATTCATCAAAATGGTTTCAATTGGGTAGGTTTGACAATATCAACATATCAGTGTAGATTCTTTAATATTGACACATTGGTCTAGATTCATTAATATTGACTCAAAGGTGTAAATTCATCAATGTCACCTTAAAGCTGCAGATTCATCAATATCTACCTGTCAGTGCAGATTTATCAATATTGACTTGAAGGTTTAGATTCATCAACATTGACACATTGGTGAGAAAATATCGATATGAACCCTTCAGCATATATTTGTTGATATTGACCCATAGGCATTCATCAATATCCATCAATACATTCATCAATATTGACTTATTGGTGTACATTTGTTGACATTGACTTGTTGGGGTATATTGTTCAATATTGATTTGCTGATATCAACTCTTCAACATAGATATGTCAATACTCACTTAATGTGGAAGGTTTGTCAATATTTACTCATGTGTGTAGATTTGTTGCAATTGGACCTTCAGTGTAGATTCATGGATTATGACTCATCAGGTTAGAATCACCAATATCTACTCAGTGGTGTAGATTTGCTCATATCAACACATTGAGGTAGATTCATCAGTATAGACTCAATGAGGTTTATTTGTTGATATTGAAACAATGATGTAGATTCATTAATATTGACTCTGGGGTTCATTTCTTGATATCAACTCTTGGAAGATTTATTGGTATTGATGAGTTGATATCGGTTCATCAATGTAGATTTGTCAATATTGACTCAACATGGGACATTCACCAATATTGACTCATCATGATAAATTCCTGATATACACAATTCTGTATAGTTTTGTTGATATCAACCCATTGGGGTACATTTGTCATTCAACCAGTCATGGTAGATTCTCTGATATCAACTAAACTGTGTAGATCCATCAATATTGATTTGTTGAAATAAATTGATGATACAGATTCATCAATATTGACTAGTCCATGTACATTGGTTGACATTGATGTGTCTGGGTAGATTTGCTGATATTGACTCTTTGGTGGTGATTTGTAGATATCAACTTATAGGGGTAGATTCATCAATATTGATTTGTCAGTAAGGATTTGTCAATGCAGATTCATTGATATCAATCCACTGGGGTATATTTTTTGATATCTAATCTTCTGGGTATATTCATTAATATCTACTCTTCTCATCAGTGTAGATTCATTTATATCAATCTGTCAAGGTAGATTTGTCAATTATCAACCCTTCAGAATAGATCCATCAATACCAATGGTTTGATGTATATTCATTGCTATCAATACTTCGGTGTAGATTTATCAATATCAACTCATCAGGGTAGATTCATCAATGTCAACCTATGTAGATTTGATGATAAATAATTTACTTGGTTGATTTGTCAATGTTGACTCAATGGTGGAGATTTGTAGATATCAACTTGTAGGGGTAGAATTATCAGTATCAATTAACTGATATGGATTCATCAATGTTGATCCATTGATATCAATCCATTGGGCTATATTTGTTGATATCTACCCTTCTGGGTATATTTGTCAGTATCTACCTGTAAATGTAGATTCATCAATATTGACTCATTGGAGTTGATTCATCCATATCAACCCAATTTATAGCTTCATCAATTTTAACTATTCTGGGTAGATTCATTGACATCCACACTTCTTTGTAGATTTATCAAAATCAACACATCAGTGTAGATGCATTGATATTGATTAGTCAATATCAATTTGTCAATATAGATTTGTTGATATTAACTTGATAGGGTAAGTTCATGAATATTGATTCATCATGGTAGATTCATTGGTATTGACTTTTCCCCTTAACATGTATTTTATAAATGATTATTCTACTTCTGTTAAGTCTAATTCATCTAATTTTAACTTATGGTATCCATGGCATCCAAGATTTTAGATCAACCTATCTAACTAATTTTTTAAAAATTTTTTTTGCAGGAGCTGGGGAGTAAACCCAGGACCTTGTGCTTACAAGGCAAGCACTCTACCAGCTGAGTCATCTCCCCAGCCCACCTATCTAAATTTTAAACTCATTCTTTTTTGCTGAAGACACACCCTATAAGAAATAGATATTGCACTTTAACCATTTTAGAGAAATCAACACCATTATGATTGCTTGACCACTTAGAGAAATAAATGGTTAATTAATTTAAAAACATCCTTACTTTTATCTATTTAACCAATTTTAGTCATATGAAATGAAAGGCATCTGGATCCATTTTATTGTAAATTTATTAACATTTACTTTTTATATATATGCCAATTTTGGCACCATATATATAATATATAGACAAAAGCATATATGTAGATACAACATACAATAAACAGATATGCACACATATGCACAAAACTGATATAAAACAAAGAATTTATAATTTTAGATTCCCAGTTAAGAAACAAAGTATCTTCAGATTTATTTCACAGAATGCCATATATAACCACTGAGAAATTAAAGCCTGTCACAAATTTATATAAAACATGCATGGGACCTGTGCAGTTGGAGACATAAGGTGTAGAATCTACTACCATGGAGAAGACTAAAATCAAATGTTCATGTGGGCTACTCATTCTCCAAGGTGGAAGATTTACTCTCATTTTCACCATTGTATATTCTCCATCCTTAGATCTTTTCAAAAGGAATGTCTTCCTTTCCAGTATATTTATAAGTTAACTTTTGAATAATTGGACTCTTAGTAAAGACAGTAGAAGGAAATGTTATGCAAGAAACCCAAGGAACACAAAACAAGACCAATTGATGCAGGACCAAAGTTGAATCCACAAAAATACCCTGAAGCTCAGAAGAAGACAGAGGCTTTGAAAGATGACACAGTATGAAATATTACACAACTGGATCAGATTAGAGTCAGTTCAGATATGAAAAATTCTGGGAGAACATGAAGTCCTCAAGAGACTCTTTGCAAGGACAATATGTACATGTGGGATTCTTTTAATTTTACCTTACTGTGAACATCTGGAAAGAATAAAATATGCATGGAAATTAGTAAATTCCCTGACATTTTCAGGTTTGGTGCACCTGGCAGATCCAGATTTTTTCTCTTTCTTTCTTTCTTTCTTTCTTTCTTTCTTTCTTTCTTTCTTTCTTTCTTTCTTTCTTTCTTTCTTTCTTTCTCATCCTTTTCTTTAGCCCTTAATGTGGAACTAACTCAAAAAACAGAATTTCACAGTATAGAAAAAGAGAAATCAATCTTTTATGACCTACAGAAAGTTTGATTTAAAAGTGATATCATATTTCCTCTGCTTTTGAATCAGTTTTGGCATTAGATGATGGAGCTTTCATTACATATGGATATCAGGCAGGCAGCAAAAAATAAGGGAATATACCATTTTGAACATGATACTCAGAAAACTTATACATAGCACAGTCTGACCATATTCTTCCATTTTTGTAAAACAAGTTCTTCAGTAAGACAGGGTAAAATTTTGTTTTTCTTCAGAGACCTTTTCTTTCCATTCCCTGGCTGGTAATCAAGCCAGGCTCAGGTGCAGAATAAACCTAGGATTTGTTCCTTAAAGTTTTCAGAGGTGTTTCCACAGAAGTGTAACTTTGCATCCAATCTGTGAGGCAGAGGGAAGATTAGGGGTGTCTCCTAATATTCCCTGTCTCCTGTGAACCTGAGTGTGGAGAGTGGTGACAGAGGATGGGAGAGTAGTGATTGAGATTGAGGGTCTCTGATGACCTCATGGCTGTGGCATGCCTGGTGCTTTGGAATGTTTCTGTGAAAGGAAAGAGGATACTTAGCTGTTGTTTCAATGCCCTTTATGAGCAGGCTCTCTGAGAAAGTCCTATCAACTCTGACATTGATCTCAGGAGCACAGTTTCTTGGAAGGAAGAAATTCTTATGCTAGACAATCACAATGTTTCACCAGTTCCACTTGTCCAGTTCCTGCTTACCTTATAGTAATTTTTAACAATGGACTTTCTTGAGAGCTACACAAATCTAACATTGCATTTTTCATCTGTGATTTGCAACTGCAGAAAAGCAACATAGAATGTCCTAGTTTCTGTAACATTCTTGAATACAAAGAATAATGGTTGCATAGTCTTTAACCTGATATTGAGACATATATAAATAAAGATGACTGGCATAACTCTTTAGATCTGCATCTCCATCAGAGAACAGAGCTCTGCATGATCCCAGCTTAATCTTCAAGGTCTGTGTCTGTGAATATTTTTCAATCTCCCTTCACCCCTATATGGATCTGGGAGTTTGGTTGCACTGGTTAAGACAGTTGGTGGCCCATAGGAATCCAGACACAGGGTAACATTCTTTAGCCATTCGAATAGGGGACACTCCTGGAGGTTAAACTTACAAGTCAAAAAAATTCTCAAATGTAAGGAGGTCTGGGGAGTGAGTCAGAGTCAGGTATAAAATATGGGAAATACAGGAAAGAGATCACTATGTGTCTGTACTTAGAGATCTGCCTAGGAAGAGCAATAATTCAGTTAGACAAGCATGGCTGTTAGAATTTATAAACTTTACTACTAAAACTCTGTCCCACTGCTGATGCAGTCTCAAAATGGCTGTAGCAAGACTCCCTTGCTTAGAAAACTGGCAGAAAATGTAATGAGAATATCCTAAATGTTGCTTTTATTGTGTAGTCAGTGCTGGGGATTCAGTATGGTGTGGTTAGTCAATGCCAGAAACATTCTGATTCAGTGTATATACACATAGTCACAAACAATAACTTTGGAGCATGTGCATTTTCCTTTATATAATGTTTTTTCAGTATGCCTTCTTTGTACTTTATGTAAACGGTACTACGAAAAGGGCTATGACTCTGCTTATGTCAGTTTTTTCTCTGTTGTGACTTAAAGGCTTGACCAGACCAAATATAAAAAAGGAAAATTTTATTTGAGAGTTCACAGTTTCAGAGATATTAGTCCATAGAAAGCTGGCTCATTCTTTGGGCATTGAGATGAGGTTAAATATCAAGGCTGAAGTGTGTGGTGCATGGAAGTGGCTAATATAAATGAAGCAGAAAGACACTCACTCACCAGATACACAGTGTATACCACAAACACATGCCTCCAATGAAACAACTCCTCCAGTAACACCCTTCCTCCCTTCAGTTACCACTCCATTAATACCATCAGGGAATTAATATATCAATTGGATTGGAGGATAAGAAGGGTTTTCTTAATTGCTTGGGTGTTTCTCAAAGAAGTGTGGAGGAAGTTTTCCTAAAGTGAGTATGTACACCACAGCACTTTCAAGTGTGTAGGAAGGTATCTTGATTTAATTAGGAAGAGATTACTTAGATGTGTAGGGAAGTGTTTGTGGTGAGTTAGAAAGATTTTCTGAGGTGAAAAGTAGCTTCTTTTCATTGTGTAGTGAGGTCTTTCTACGTCATGTATAAAGGACCTTCTGAAGGTTGTGGGAGACCTCCTTTATGTATATGGGAAGGTCCATTGTTGTTAGTTGGAAAGGCTCACAGAAGTGCATACAATATGAATAAGGAGAACACCGAGTTGTGATGGGAGTTTTCTTTGAGGATAGTAGAGGGAATCTCTGTGGTGTTTAGGGAGGCCAGTCAAAAAAGAATCATGAGAACTCTCTGGTGTCCAGGTATAGCCTTTGGAAGTAAGTAGGGAGGGCTCTTTGGTGAGCATGAGGTTGATCTGAGATATTTGGTTAGGGTTTGCTGAGGTGTGTACATAGAATTTAAAAGGAGTATGGTGTGTGCTCACTTAGCTCTGTAGGGTTTTCTCTTTGAAATGTGTAGGTACAGATTGCAATATGAGTAGTGAAGGCTTTTTATGTGTCAACAATGCTCTCTTATGTTTACAGGTTGGGTTCCTTGGTGTTTGTAGTGAGTGTCCTCTGGTCTGTGCAGTGTGAACTTGATTAGGTATTTAGGAGGATTTCATGATGTTTGTATGAGTGATCTTTACATTTCTGGGAAGGACCCCTGAGGTGATTTGTGATGGCTTACAGAGCTACATAGGTATGGAGCTCCATGAAAGATTGAAAGAGATCAGTGAGTTGTTTCCAGAGGACTGTTTGATGTGAGTAGTGAAAGCTCATTAAATTGAGAGGAGAGGACAAACTGATGTGGATGGGAGGGCACTATGAGTTGAGGGTAATGGTTGAACCTAGGGTAAGTGTTAGGTTCAGGATCAGGGTTAGCATTTGTGGTATATAGTAAAAACCTTTGTTTTCAGTTGAAAACTTTTCTGTGGTGTGATTTGAGGACTCTCAAATGTGCATAAATAGGCACTCTGGTGTTTAGAGTGGGCTTGTGAAGAAGTATAGTTATGAGAGAGGGCTTCTAAAGCAGTATAGTTTGTGCACACTGAGGTATGTAGGGATGACTCTGTGTGGCATGTAGGGACTGCTCTTGAGTTGAGTAGGGAAGACTTGCTTTAATGTGTATGGAGGGTATTCTAATTGCTGTATGAATGGCTTTCAGACTTGTATTTTGTGAGATGAGAAAAGAGGGCTATATCAGGAGTGTAGCAGCGTTCTGTTATGTTTGTCAGAGGATTCTGAGATGTGTGTGACAAGGCCCTCTAAGAAGTGTTTTGATGGTTCACTCAGCTGGATAGGGAATACACACTCAGATGAGTAGGAAAGACTAAGTTGTGTTCAGAAGGTCATTTAAAGTTAGTAGTGAGAGCTCTGTGAGATAAGTATGGAGGACAAAAATGACATAGAAATGAGGAATATATGAGTTGTTGATTGGGTGATCTATATAGTGTGTAGGGAGGACTCCCCAATATAAGTAGGAAGGGTTCTGTGAGATTAGTAGTGCAGTTACTTTGAGGTGTAAAAGTAGGGATCAATGATATAAATAGGGAGAGAACTCTGATATGTGTAGAAAGGGCTTTCAGAGGTGTCTAGGTAGGTCCCTATTAGGGTGTGAAGAGGGATATATAAAGTAGGAAGGCTTTATGACTGATTAGAAAGGCTATCTCAGTTGTGTAGGGAGGGTTCTCTCAAGGCAACAGTGAGATATATCTAATATGAATAGGGAGAACACACTGAGGTGTGATGGAATGTTTGTTGATAATAGTGTATGGAATCGAAGGCATGTTAGGAGGGCATTTAAAGGACTATCTGAGGTTTGTACTTATGGTGACTGGAGGTAAATTTGGAGGGTATTTTACTGGTTAGTGAGAGTTATCTAGTTGATATATAGATAGCTTTTTGAGGGATTTTTTAAAGGGTGTTGTAAGGTTTGTGTAGAAGTCTCTCTGAGATTTGTAGGGAGGACTCTTGACTGGGGTGTATAGGGATGGTGCTCTTAGGTGAGTATTAAGAACTCCCAAGTTGTGTAGGAATGTCCCCCCTAATGTGAATAAGAAGAGATCTTGGAACTGAATTGGGTAGATTAACTGAATTTTGAAAGGAGAGTTCTATTAAGTGGGTTATAGGCCCACTGAATTTTGCAAGTAGGGCTCTATAAGGTATGTAGAAAAATGGTGTGTGGTGTTTAGTGACAGTTCTCTGAGATGTGTAGAAATTGCTCAATGAGATGTGTGGGAAGTATTTCTGAAATGTGTATGGAAGGCCCTCTGAGGTATAAGGACTCCTGTTGTGAGCAGCAAGGGCTTTCTCAGTTTTATAGGGAGGTCTCTGTATCATGTGTAAGTAGGATACTCTGAAGTATGGACAGAGGTCCACCTGAAGTTTGTAGTTCATGTGCTCTGATATGTATTGGGAGGTTTCAGGTATGCAGCAGAAATCTCTGTGGGTGTAAATGTTTTTTTTTTATGTGTAAAAGTGCTATCTGGTTTGTGTACAAGGGCCTCCTGTAGTTAATAGTGAGATCCATTCGATATGAATAGGGAGAATACACTAAGGTGTGATAGGAGTGTTCTTTGAGGATACTACAGGGAATATCATTGCTGTTTAGGAAGGCCAATCCAAGGAGTATCACAAGTGGTCTTTGAGTTGTGTTGGTATGGCACTCAGAAGTAATTTGGGAGTACTTTTTGGTGTGTAGTGAGGTCTATCTGAGATGTGTAAGTAGTGTTTGCTAAGATGTTTAGCAAAGTCATTCTGAAGTTTGAGTTAGCATTTCTCTGGAATCTCTAAGGAGTACTCTTTGGAGTGTATGAAGAGGGCTTTCTTTATTGTTTAGGTGTAGCTCAAAAACATGTTAATGAAGCATCCCTAAGGTGTATATGTATGGCACTTTTAAGTGTGTATGGAGGATTCTTGATTTAAATAGGGAGGACTTACTTATATGTGTAGGGAGGTGTGTTTTAAGTGTGGAGGAAAGGTTCTCTTGGTTTTCTTCATTGCATAGGAGGTCTCTCTGAGGTATGTAGTGAGGGCCCATTGATGATTGTAGGAGGACCCCTTGATGTGTATGGGAGGGACCCCTGAAGTGCATTGAAAGGGTTCACAGATGTGCATAGGGATAGTGCTCTGTGCTGGGTAGAAAAACCTCAGTAAGTTGTTTAGATACAGTCCTTTGGGATGAGTATTGAGAGCACTGTGAGATCAGTAGAGAGGACAAACTGATATAAAAAAGAAAGAAGCAAAATTTTTGTGTTAGACTTAGGGTGTGGCTTACAGTTTTGGGTCAGGATCCATATCTTGATCAGTGTCAGGGTCAGGGACAACACTCTGTGGTATGTAGGGAGGGTTTGTGTTTATGGTTATGGTTAGGATTAGGGTTATGTTAAGGGTCATGGTCAGTATTTTCAGTGAATATAGAATGACTCAGTGATGAGTTGAAAGGACTCTTTGAGGTATGTATTGAAAGATTTCTAAGTTGAGTATGCAGGTTCACTGTTGTGTTTAAAGAAGGCTTGCCAAGAAAAAAATAGTTAGGAGGGAGTGCTTGGAAAGGAGTATATTTTGTACTCAGTGTGGTATATAGACAAGACTCACTGAGGTGTGTAGGGATAGTTTTCTGAGGTTTTTATGGATTGATCTTGATGTGGGTAGTGAGAGTTACCTTTGATATGTATGAGGGTACACTCAGGTGTGTAGGGAGTGCCCTCTGAGGTTGATAGCATGTGACCCCTGAGCTGTGCAAAAAGGGATCTGTGAATTGTGTAGGAGGGTTCCATGATTTGTGTCATAGAACAATTTAACGTGTGTGGATGTGCCACTGATTTGAGTTGGGAGGGCACACAGTAGTGCAGATGAAAGGTGCTTTGTGATGAGTAGGAATGGTTTAGTGAGTTGTGTTTGTAGGACCTTTTAAGGGTGAAAATGAGATCTCTGAGAGATGAGTAGGGAGGGCAAATTGATGTAAAAGGGAGAAAACTGTGAGATTAGGGTGTGGGTTGTGGTTAGGTTTAGGGTTT